>NW_006800290.1:183007-189194 GCF_000485575.1 Poecilia formosa | reverse complement strand
GGGTAGCTATGGGTTGATACCGGTTGCTATGGGTTGATACCGGTTGCTATGCGTTGATACCGGTTGCTATGGGTTGATACCGGTTGCTATGGGTTGATACCGGTTGCTATGCGTTGATACCGGTTGCTATGCGTTGATACCGGTTGCTATGCGTTGATACCGGTTGCTATGCGTTGATACTGGTTGCTATGGTTACTCCTGGCTGCTGCAGAATGATGTCTCAGCTGCGGCGTTTCCCCTGCAGGTGTTCTCGTGCCGGCTGGGCAGCGAGCAGGAGACGGCGCTGTCCATCATCGACCCGGTCAATGTGCAGCTAGAGCTGTGCGGCAGCCCCACCTACCCTAGCAGCTCGGGGCTCCTGGACGCTTTCAACGTGGAGGACATCCCGCCGCTGCTGGAGGTCGGGCCGCCCCTGCTTCCTGTTTGGTCGGACTTCGGTTTAACGCTGAAGGCGGATTCTAAGATGTTCGGCTGACCTTTGACCTGATTAATCTGCAGATCCAGTTTCCTGCTCTGGACATCCGTCTCTCGTACAACGACATCCAGCTCTTCCTGTCCATCGCCAAGTCCATCTCTGCCGCCCAGGCTCCGCCTTCTCAGGCTGATCCATCCAATGGAGCGCCGCCACGCAAAGATGGCGCCCAGGAGAAGACGCAAAGCCTCATCGGTATGAGAGACCGGTTTCCTCTGAACCCAAACCTAAATGTTTCAGAGCTTATTTCCACTTTATAATTAATTATATATTATTGTTTTTATGTCATTTGCCGGTAGAGCTGGGCAATAAAAATAAAATATCCAATTTTTTATTCTAAATTAAATTTAAAAAGAATTCTACCTTTCTCTTCTGAAAAATACTGTTTTAGATAGTTTTGCAAAATTACTCGTCTCTCTTGCGTTCAACACAGTTCCCTTAGCACCTCTTTTTCAGTTTTCAAGAGTTTACTATAAAGATTATTTGTGAATTTAATCATATGTGTTGTTTGTTGTGCCATAATTGGTCTTCCATAGTTTTCCATTGCTGTCTTTGAAAAGAAAAAAATCAGGCCTCTAAATTTTTTGACTAAATATGATTAAATGCACAAAAAATGCAGTAAATATTCTGTGTTTCCTGTATTTTTGCAGATTTAAGCATTTTTAAACTTTTCTTTATGTGTCTATTTTTTCTTATTCATGGCAGGATCTGTCCACCATATATTTTACCCTCACTCTTTGAAAACTTTAAAAGATGGCTATTAGTGACAGAACCAGCAGCTTTCAGCAGAGTTCACTCAGGCACAGAAAACCCCGTAGACAGCAATGAGCTTAGAAACTGTTATTCTTGTTCAAAAGTTTCAGAAATCCAAAATGGCTAAAATAAATGTTTTGGTTTGTGTATTTAATGCATTTTTCTGTTTGTAGAAACCAAGCTGAGCCACTTACAAAACCTTGGCTTCAGAAGAGAGGACTGCAAAAAAGCCCTGAGCAGCTGCAAAGGTGAGTTTGAGCTTTTTCATGTTTAGTTAGAGAAGAGATGCTCTGCAGCGACAGACTGGTGATCAAATTTCTGTTATTAATCATGAATTCTGACTTTTTTCTCAGAAATCTGTCTTTAATACTTCAAATTCATTTGTTTTTGTCCCACTCAGGCCAGCTGAACCAGGCGGCCACCTGGCTGTGGGAGAACTCGGAGAACGTGGCGGGGCTTCCCCGAGGCCGGGCCGACTCCGGCAGCCACGCCTGGCCTCTGTCCGGCGTGGAGGTGAAGGCCGAGAGCGTCTGCATCTGCTTCATCGACGACTGCCTGGACTGTGACATCCCGCTGGCTGAGCTCACCTTCTCCAGTGAGCCTCACTCACTCACCCTCTCTCTGTCTCATCGTTTAATCATGACCTCTGACCTCAGCTGAGCCGAATGAGGCCTGCAGAGCTTCACATGTTCTTCTGGGTTCTTTTGTGACCCAGATTCATGATTTACAAAGGAGAAAATCACGTTTTCATGTAGCAACAAGTTGGTTTGGATAGTTTCTGATTATAAATCATCATTTGAAAATTGTAATATTTACTGAAGTTATCTTCAGTAAAGAGTTTGATCAGAGACATTTTAGTGAGAGAAACAGAATAAACCTGTAAGTGTGAAAAAGTTCCCACAGTGAGATTTGACTGTAAAACCAGAGATTTTTGTGTTGACTACATTTAAACAAACACACAGTTGTTTACTGTAAGATTTCAGAAACACAACATTAACCTTCTTTTAATGGGTTAAATATAACGGCAGATTAGTTTTTGATGAATGTTCAATTAGCCCGAAGGATAAAACGATACATAATTTGAAATCTGTAACTTACAACTAAACTAGAAGTTGTTCATGCAGTGAGAACATGATGCTTTAAGTCAGTGGGACTTAAAGCATCAAACTCATGCTTTAGTTTTGTTAATACATGTTAAGCTTGACGGTTTGATGTGGAAACACTGACGGTGAAATTGCCGCCTGCTGTGCTTTTATTGCAGGACTAAATGTGCTGCAGCGCATTGGCTCCACCCAGGAAGGAAACGCCAGCTTCACGCTGTCCGGAGACTACTACAACCGAGAGCTGTCAGGTAAATCAGCTGCATAAAACGCATGGAAAGATGCACCAGGCTCCAGCACTGTCCAGGTCAAGTATTCAAGTGAAAATGAAAATAAATACGTTTCCTAAAGTTTTAGAAGCTAGTGTTTTTACATTGAAAAATATAATTAAAAACTTCTTAAACACGTTACAAGGATTGATGATTTTCTGGATCCTCAAGTTGAGATTTTTTATTTATTTACAATTTTTTACTTTAAAAATGTTCTGTAACTATACATCGTGGTATTCTTTATGTCAGCCGTGTTATACAGCGACAAGCTTTCTATCCATCAAATTGTCATTCAGATTTTGAACAAATGTTTAAAATGTTGCATAAGAAAAATTGCTAATGAGGCCAACAAGGTTACACACTGTTCATCTCCGTGCCAACAGCTGTGTTTTCTCCTGGCATTTTTTAATGCACATTTTGAAGTATCGCATTAGAAAAGGTAAAGAAAACAGCTAAATTCAAAATAACTGCATCAATTTGGCACAAATATTTCTACGCTCTCTTGAGGCGGTTTTTATCTTTTCTGAAAGAGTTAATACGCTAAAGAAGGAGATGGAAACACTTTAGCCGAATAAGTTCTGACGTAGCAAACATTCCAGAGGAGAGAACGCTCTCCATCTTTTCTCCATGTTAGCTTGAGATCTCTACTTCCTGTTTATTACAGCCATAAGGAGCATCAACATCTGACAAAATCACACTGTTACCTGGTTGATTCGCTTCAAACCAGTAGATGGAAACTGCTGGTTTGCATTGATTCACCTCCACTGGAAACTACTTCCAGCAGAAGTAGTTTCCATCTACTTCAAACTAGTTTCTTTTTCTTTTGCAACACTTTGAAAGCTCACTAAAAAGTTGGATGGAAACATGGCTAATTATGCGATCAGTTCATGTTTTTCTTTTTTATTTCGGGCGCTTTACTAGGTTCGGAAAAAAATGTCAGCTCCAAATTTGCCGTGTGGAATTGAGAATTGAGAATTCAGCAGTGGAGGAACACTTTGCATTGATTCATCTCTAAGCCGATGTGTTTAATTTCCAACGAGGCCGCAGCTTAGATGGCCTCCTCAAGCAGAAGCAGGATTGTTGCCACAGCTGTGGTCCAACCGTGAAAAGCAACGGAGGAACTTCCTGAACGCTGTGTGGCCCGACGGGCTGGAACCGTCCAGAACGAGTCCAGACAGCACCGACCTTTCTCCCGGTGTTTGGACCAGAACTGGGCTCCAGATGGAGGTTCAGCATTTCTGCTTGTGTTCCAGGCTGGGAGCCGTTCATCGAGCCCTGGCCCTGCGTCCTGTCATGGCAGCATCAGGCTGCGGGCCGACTCCACCCTCCACGCCTGAAGATCGGCGTTCGAGCAAAGCAGAGGCTGGACGTCAACATCACCTCGGTTCTGCTGGGTGAGTCTGAACAGAGACATTTTTTAAAAGGTTTAATTGGCTCTAGTGACCTTTATTTGATAGTTAATTGGTAGGAAACAGGGTAATGATAGAAGGGGAAGACATGCGGTAAAGGTCGCCAGACCGGGAATTGAACCTGCGACAGCTGCGTCGAGGACTAAGGCCTCCATACGTGGGTTGTGCTGAACCTCTGTGCCACCGCAGCACACTCATGAACAGAGACGAGGGTTTCCCCCAGAAAACTTGCTAAGCCCGGTGGTCGGGGTGCTGAGGCGTTCCACCGGCGGTCCACCGTGTTTTTGTATTATAAGATATTAAGTTGACAGGAAATATAAAAGTATTACTTTTACATTTCCTGATTTAATTCAATTTGATTCAATGCTGCTAATGTGGCTTTAGTAGCTCTTCCATTTTGTGTCTGTTGAGTTTTTAATAAGTGTCACAGAAACTATTCTGGTTGGTCGAGTTTATGGGACGAGTCTAAGTAGACGACGCATTTGATATGATTTGATGCATCGTGTAACCAGAAAAATAATACTAAAAATAATAATAAAGTAATATCAGCGTGATGCGTGACTCTGAGGAGAGCGCTAAAGCTCCTCACCGGGCTGAACCTGCATGATGAGGTTAGCGCTGCTCGTTATCCACAAACGCTCCGGCCAACCGGGACCACAGACATGAACTTTACAGGGAAGACAGACACAGAGCCACACGCTGGGCAGCGTGTTGAGATGTGCGGTCCGCGCTGAGGTAAAGCAGCGGCAGCGCGAGGCAAAGCGCAGAGGCGCCAGCTGTGATTGGTCCGCGCTGTCGGGTTTAAATGCATAAACTATAAACCTATCATTTAGGAATAAATCTGCCCTGCTAGTGAAATGCTCAGAGCAACAGAGACGCTTGCAGCCCAGCTTTAAAAAAAAAAAAAAAAAGATTTTTTTTTTCTTTTAAATTTTCCTAGAAACGTAAACAAGCAACGCTTAGCCTGGCGGCGGGGCTAGCAAAGCATGGTGGGCCGCCAGGCTTATAATACACTGGGGGAAACCCTGGAGACATTTCTAACAATTATTTTAGCTACCGATTAATTGATCATTCTGACAATTAATCAATTATTCTGGTGATTAATCGTATAAAGAAAATGATATGATTTTTTTGTTTAAGCCTTTTTTATGCAATTTTAGAAATAAATAATTAAAATATTAAATCAAATATTAAATTTCCTTTTTAAATAAGAGCATTTTGCTGCCTTCCTGTAGTGACCCATTGATCATTTGCAGCTCCCTCTAGCATCAACATGTGGCCTTTCTGCTGGACTGAACATCTGTACACAGTGTAGGGCTGATCTGCTGATTATTTACTGGATTAACTGATTAATAATTGGTAGAAAAGCTGCTCAATACGACATTTTTACAGAATTCAAACCAGGTGAAGCTAAACTATGAAACTGTTTTGGGTATTAATACTTACAGATGAATATGGGTTTCTTTATCTTAAATGCAAAATGTTTACATATATATTGTACAGTTTTGGTTAAATTGCTGCTCTGTGTGCTTTTCTTTTAACAGATTGTGTTTTTTTGAGTCTGTGTTGACAATTATTGAAATAATCGATTCAACACAATTAATGTGATTAATCGTTTCAGCCCTAAACTCCTCTTCCTCTTCCTCTACCCGTCCAGACCAGTACAAAACCACCAAGACTTCCTGGATGGCTGACTACTGTAAGGCAGAAGAGCAGGCTCCTCCATCTCCGCCCCCCCACTGGTTGGGGTCCTCGGTCGACCCGCCCGGCTTTGGACAGAGTAAGCTCCCGTCACACACAAAACTACAGTTTCATCAATTAAAAAAACGCACTTCCTCACTGGAACCGCAGAACAGAAACAAGCTTGGAACGAGAAACGTTGTTCTACAGTTTTATTGCAGTATTTTCAGGACTATTGGTGGCTCCAGATGATGTGGCAGAAAAACTATTTAAGTTTAAGTTTGAGTCTCAAACATCTTGATGTAGCTGAATAAAATGCAGCAGAGAAAGAAGGACAGGGCTAACGGAGCGCTAACCCTTTCCTCTGTTTCCTCTTTGTCTCTCTGTTTCCTCTTTGTCTCTCTGTTTCCTCTTTGTCTCTCTGTTTCCTCTTTGTCTCTCTGTTTCCTTTGTCTCTCTGTTTCCTCTTTGTCTCTCTGTTTCCTCTTTGTCTCTCTGTTTCCT
>NW_006800290.1:179077-181125 GCF_000485575.1 Poecilia formosa | reverse complement strand
GTCTCTCTGTTTCCTCTGTCTCTCTGTTTCCTCTTTGTCTCTCTGTTTCCTCTTTGTCTCTCTGTTTCCTCTCTGTCTCTCTGTTTCCTCTCTGTCTCTCCGTTTCCGCTGTCTCTCTGTTTCCTCCATGTCTCTGTTTGCTGTAACTGTGTCTCTCTCTGCGGTCAGGTGCGCCTCTGACTCACCTTAGAACTAGGAGCACAGCCAGCCTGACGAGCCTCGAGCAGCAGACTCTCTCCAGAGGTACCAGTCAGATTCAGCACTCTCACCTTTAGCAATCATTAAACCACCTGAAGGATTCAGCAGATAGGAAACTTTTCTTCTGCATGAGGAAAAATTAGGACTGCGTCAGATAAATAATACTTTGTCTGCACAAAATCTTACAGAGTATTTTTGTTGAGTTTCTGGTGCACATATCTTACAACACTTGAAATAAGACAAAACTGACTTACAAGTAACTTTTCAGCAAGAAATAGGAGCTGGTTTTAAATAAATAATTCCTTAATATTGATTTAAAAATGCTAGCTGCATTTCCAATGCAAAACTTTGCTGTGTTTTCATTAAATGTGATTAAAATAACACGTGAATAAGTTTGTTCATGCGATAATTCATTGAAACACATGCCTGATCCTACTGGTGCGTACTGGTACTGCTTTGCTCCAGTAGCAGCAGCCGGTTGTTGATCATGTGACTCATATGATTTGAAAAAGCGTTTCCATTGCAGTTTGTCAAAAGAAACCAATTTAGAAAAACAAAAAAAAACACTCCCAAAGCGTAAAAACTTTATATTATTATAGTTTTTTTTCTACATTGGTGTGTTCCCAAATGTATTTTCTAAATGTCAATTTGTGCCAATTTATGTTCAGTGGAAACAGTGTCAGAGAAAGATACGACAGTAAGGAATGACGGACTCTTAAGGAAACCACCTGGTCATGTTTGGATGATAAATATTCGGCATTTTAAGAATTTGCAGAACATTCTGACCTTTTTTGCCACCTTTGCAGCCATGTTTTCCTCCACCATCACCCCCAGCTCACCTCTTCCCCCCTGTCCTGTGCTTTACATCCATGTTCTTCATGTTCTCTCTGAAACGCTTTTCACGGTCCAGTAAAATGTAAATGATTAATGCCTCTGCTGTAGGGCTGAAGCAATGAATCCAATTAATTACAGTTAATATGTTATTTAAACCAACTCATTTAGTAATCAATTAATCATCGACTGGAGTAGACGGATCCTAAAAAAGACCATATGCTGAAAGGACAACACAGTTAAATCAGTAATTAAGCCAAACTGTCCAAAATATAAACATTTTGCATGTAAGATGAAAAACCTTCTTTGTCTGTAAATAAGTGTCATAGTTTTAGCTTCACTTGGTTCCAAATCTGTAAAGAAAAGCTCATGTTAAGCAGCTGTTGCTATCTAATTATTAATAATAAAAGTTATCTGGAGATCAGCTCCTTGCTGTAAAGATGCAAAGTCCAGCAGAAATATGTGAGCTTTTCACATGATCACGCTAAAGGAACGCTGTTATTTGATTTTAGGGAATAAAATGTCTACTTTTTAAAATGTATTTGTAATGTTGAATAAAATAAGCCTGAGTGGTTGAAAAATCTGCAGAAAGGGCAAATTTTGTATCCGAATAATCGATTAATCGGTTACTAAAATAATTGTTGGTTGCTGCTTTTTTCTGTTAGTACACTCAGATATTTTGTTGTTAAAACAGTTAAAATTGGTTATTTTACTTTGACACCTTATACTTCATATAATTATATTTTGTCATAAGTCTGTAAATGTTTGACATAAATGGTAGAAAAGGTTGCTCTCTCTGAGGTTCTTTTGTTTTGTCCAAAGATGTGAAGATATCAAAGAGGAGGCAGCCGTTTGTCCCATTCGCACTGCGAAACCACACAGGATGCACCATGTGGTTCGCCACGTCGACCACAACCCCCACAAGGTACGTCCAATCACAGCGCAGCACCAATCACAGCGCAGCACCAATCACAATGCAGCACCAATCACAGCGCAGCACCAATCACAATGCAGCACCA
>NW_006800290.1:174579-177817 GCF_000485575.1 Poecilia formosa | reverse complement strand
ATCTGTCCATCCATCCATCTGTCCATCCATCCATCTGTCCATCCATCCATCTGTCCATCCATCCATCCATCCATCCATCCATCCATCTGTCCATCCATCCATCCATCTGTCCATCCATCCGTCTCTGACTTGGAGCAGCAGTTCAGTCTAATGGCACCAGCTTTAGTTCTCCTTTGTCCATAAACACTCTACCTGGTTCTTCTCTATGACCTCTCTGCCTTCCTCCTCCTCCTGCTCCTCCTCTCTCCTCTTCTTCCTCCTCCTCTTCCTCTCCTGCAGACACACTCATGAGCTGAAGCTCCACCAGCTGCTGGTCAGAGTCTGTGGCTGGGAGCAAGTTGAGCCGGTGTCGGTGGAAAAAGTGGGGGTTTTCTTCAGATATGCTGCTCCGGACAGAAACAACTCTTCAAGCATTGTGAGAACAAAACCAAAATAGCAGAATGTATGTGATGATTACAGACCTGCCATGTTGTTTTCCTCCCTCTCTGCCTCGCAGGTCGGCAGCCTGATCAGCAGGACCAACATCACCCATCCTCATGTTTATGTACGTTTGCTAACCAAAAACATCCTGAAAAAGTAAAATAATTCTGCAGCATATCCACGTTAAGGTTGTCATAGTCAAGCTAGCATAACTGACCTACTTCCTACTTTCTAGACATATTTTAAATAAAAACTTTTCACTGCGCTGAGATGCGATACTTTCAGACTTTATCTAGCATTGCGTCCATGTTTCAAATTTTTTGTGTCATTTTCCTGACTCATCGCATATCAGTGTTTTCTACTGTGATTTTACTCTGTGATCGTTTTTCCCTCAGTTCTCAGAGCTGCCCCCTGCCAGGGTGGTGTTTGCCATCATCATGGAGGGCAGCGCCCGGAAGGTCATCACCGTGCGCTCGGCCCTGATGGTGAAGAACCGCCTGGATGTTCAGATGGAGATCCGGATGGATAGTCCTTCTGCACCCGACAGTGAGGCTCCTTCCTTGCATCCTGCTGGGAGAATAAGATGCAGAACGGTTTTAAAATCTGTATTTATCTTCTGTTGTTTTGGACAGAGCCGGTGGTGCTGCCTCCCATCATGCCTGGCCAGGCGTTAGCCGTCCCCCTCCACCTGACCTCCTGGCGGCTGCAGGCCCGGCCTCAAGGCATGGGTCTGTTCTTCTGCAAGGTTCCGATCCACTGGACCAGCGTGGAGCAAACCGGAGAGGTCAAAAGCAGCAAGAGGGACTGCCAGTCAACTGATTTTGACGAGTCACCTGAACGTAACTTCAGGTAAATGCTGGGTGTTCACGGAGCCTTAAAAAGTAAAATCATGTATCTATAATTAAGTCCTTCAAATGTCTTAAAGGGGCAGCTTTATGTAAAACCTGCCAAATGACTGATGGGCTTCAAATTTTCCCATCGTTAAAAAACCCCCAAAAACAGTCAAATATGGAAAATATTCGGTTAATATTCCTCTGCATTTGATATATGCAACATTTTTATATCAGTTGAAGGTAACATGGTTCCTTGATTGTGCTCTAAAATGTTGCCTCTTTAAATGACCTGAAACATGTAAATTAATCTCATGGATTAAATTTTGTTACGGTGGGATTTAATCTTGTATATTCTACGTAGATTGTCTTTCTCACAGACTTTTCTGTACGGCAAAGGTTTGCGCTGCATGCAGATGTCTTCCTTCTGCCAGTGACTTGGAAGTGGATGAGGCTACTGCTAACTAGCTGCTAAAACACCCTTGCTAGTTAGCTAGCGAGCTCACAAACTATGTTATATGTGCTCTGTGAAAAGAAACTTGGTTCTTCTACTATATCAAATGCATGATTTTCTTTTCTACATTTCTGTAGTGATATAGTGCTTAAATTTAATTCATACAGGTCTTTAAAAGCCTTAAATTTGAGTTGGTGAATCCTGCAGAGTCCCTGAAATGCATCGTCTTCTTCTAGCCACCCCCAGAACCATTCCTGGTGTTTATTAATAAAATATTCTGGTTTCTGCAGATTCTGTGTGGTCATCAAGAAGGAGAACTTTCCAGAGCAGAAGCCGGCGAAGTCGCAGGCTTCCGGCGGCGCTCAGCAGATCTACCGGCAGCCGGGTCACACCATCTACCTGCTGCCCACCGTGGTGCTGACCAACCTGCTGCCCTGTGACCTCAACTTCTACATCAAAGGAACCAACATCAGAGGCTCTCTGAAGCCCAGAGAGGAGGCGGTGCTTCACTCTGCTGACACGTCCCAGAACATCGAGCTGGGTGGGGAAACTCGCTCTCTGACTGGTCTTTAGCCCAAAACGACCGCCCCTGTTCTCATGCTGGGCCCGATGTGTTTCCAGGAGTCCATCTGGAGAACTTCCCTGAATGCAAAGAGCTGGTGATTCCTCCTGGCACTCAGAACTACATGGTGGGCATGAGGCTGTACGACACCAACAAGCAGCAGCTGAGTCTCACCATCCGCATCGTCCTGAGAGCAAAAGGAGCGCTGAAGATCCTGG
Source organism: Poecilia formosa (assembly GCF_000485575.1). Lineage (NCBI taxonomy): Eukaryota > Metazoa > Chordata > Actinopteri > Cyprinodontiformes > Poeciliidae > Poecilia > Poecilia formosa. The sequence continues at coordinate 175,333 of NW_006800290.1, read as the reverse complement.
TCTCTGCTCCCTACTGGCTCATCAACAAGACCGGTAATCCTCACCTTTAGGCTTCAGTCTGCTGGTTCATTTACCTAAATAATGCAGAACATTACTGTAAATAGCTTTCAAAGGTGGATACAAGCATAAAAATGTTGTATTTCCCAGTATCTTCCAGATGGCTGCCATTCTTTAAACCATTTACCCATTTTCATGGCTTTGATGAACTTCATGTAACATCTTATGATGGGTATTTTTCTCGAACCTTAATAAAAGAACCACAGACAACATATATGAATTTTATGGCCAAACTTTTGCAAAAGGAGAAGACTCGGCAAACTGCTCCTCCGAGTCGTTCGCAGAGCGTTCTGCCTTCTTTCTGCTAGAGCCTTTATTTGGGAAAACAAAAGTCAGAAAAGACAAACAATAAGACAGATGGCAGCTCCATCTAACACTCAGGTCATCAGGCTTTTTCCCTTGAGAGCGAAATCTGGAGGGAACCATCAGTTTTCAGATTCAACACAGCAATCAAAAGGTTTTAGTACACCACGTCATTACTGATTAATATTAGACTGAATGTTGATTAACTATTGATTAGCATAAATAATTTTCCATGACAACCAAGTTGGCTGTCTTGGAAAATCCAAAAATAATAAGAAAATGTGATTTCTATGCGTCTAAGAATGTGTGACTGTACAGTAGGGCTGAAACGATTCCTCGAATGATTCGAGTACCTCGATTACTAAAATTCCTCGAGGAAAATTTACCTGCCTCG
>NW_006800290.1:155662-173781 GCF_000485575.1 Poecilia formosa | reverse complement strand
GACTGATATTGATATCTGATAGTAACACCGGTATTATGCCAGATTTACCAATATTTCATTTTATAATTTTTTTTTATCCGATTACTCGATTAATCGTAAGAATAATTGTTGGATTACTCGATTACTAAAATATTCGTTTACAACAGCCCTACTGTACAGAGTATTCATCCTTCATAAATATTGGCAAATAAAGTGGAGAAATGAATTTTCTTTGACAACCATGGTGGCCATCTTGAATTTTCTTTTCCAAAAAGTGCCTGATCTGCGCCACGTTCGGTTCTTGTTTCGCATGTGAAGGATTTTGCTGAGCTAATCGTTTCCCTGTGGCACTGAGTCCTCTTTGGTTCCTCAGGTCTGCCGTTGATTTTCCGTCAGGACAACACCAAAACCGACGCGGCGGGGCAGTTCCAGGAGCACGAGTTGGCCCGCAGCCTCAGCCCTCTGCTGTTCTGCTACACAGACAAGGAGCAGCCCTCCATGTAAGCGCGTCAACTCCGCTCTTTGCTTCCAGAGGAACCAGGTTGTCCTTCATTCCTGCTCATCTTTGCTGCAGGTGCACGATGCGGATTGGGAAAGGGATCCACCCGGACGGAGTTCCCGGCTGGTGCCAGCGCTTCTCCCTGGATGGAGGGAGCGGAGTCCGAGCCCTGAACGTCACCCAGCCGGGGAACAAACCGGGACTCATCTACAACATAGGCAAGACGCTCTGTCAGATTTAAGATCAGAGACGAATCAAAGCTACGTCCTAAAGCTAAAGACGGACATTTGTGCTGAAAACGATAGCAGTGAATTTAAAAAATATGAGTTTATCTCCAACACGATGGTTTGTTTGGGGTTGTTGACTCGTTAAATTACCGATTTCAGGATTTATCCTCTTCAGCATGAGGCAGCATGACCTGTTCACATTCTGTAACGTAATCAGACTGATACATAATCAATGGATTTCCAGTTAGGGATTCAGTTCATGCATGTAGGAGCCAACAGATCATTATTTTAGTAATTGATTCTTCTCTTCATTTGTCTTAAGATTAACTGGAAATACTGTCACATTTAGCAGATTTTAGATTTACTCAAATTATTTGGGGAAAATATACAAACAATTTAATCGCTCTTTATAAATAAGTAAATACATCTTTTATTGCCTAAATGCAACAGTAGCATGTTTTTAGTGAAGACTGGATTGTTTGATGCATCTGCAGCTGTAAATCTTAACATCAGCTCAGCTTACGGCTGATCTGGTGATTGATTTTTAGATTTACTGATAATTGGACAGAAAAGGTGCCAAGTAGGAGATTTATTTTACAGATTTAGAATCAGGTGAAAATAAAAGCTGCCACTTGAGGAGTTTTGGATGGAACATATTTACAGACAGGGAAGGTTTTTCATTTTAATTCCAAAATATGTTTATATTTGTTCAGTTTTGGCTTAATTACTGTGCTCCTCTTTCAGCAAATGACCTTGTTGAGTTTTTATACGCCACTTAACTCATTACTAAATTAGTTGACGATTACTTCAAAACTGGATTCATCATGAATAATCGTTCCAGCTCTTCATGCATGGAGTCGCTGTTGGGTCTCTGAATTCTGCTGCAACCGATGAGGGAATTTTAAACAGAGATATTATTTAAACCCAGCAGTGACCGTTTCCTCAATCGTTCCTGCAGGAATCCACGTGCATAAAGGGAAAGGAAACTACAGAGACACCCACATAGTGACCTTTGCCCCCCGCTACCTGCTGGATAACCACTCAACACACAAACTGGCCTTTGCTCAGAGAGAGTTTGCAAGAGGACAGGTGAGAAACAGTCTACTAGTTCTCCTTGTTGTGGAATTTAACTGGAAAATGTGATGTAAAATTGGGATTTTTTTTCCCTTAAAGTTGCTTAAATTCCAGTGATGGTATGTTTGATAAATCATTAGATTTTCCTGAAATCTCCTTTTCCTGACAAACACTGAGCTGAGTCCTTCTGTCCAATCTGCTGCCAGATAGGATGATAGGATGTTAGTGAAGGCATGCTGTATGATGCTTATTATTTACTACGGTGGCCAACAGGTACAAACCCCAAAACACACAAACTCAAAAACAAATGCAACAGAAAAAAAGAAAAACTGCTGCAATCACAGAAAATAGAAGCAAACTGGAAAATTCTGCTAATAGTAAAAACAACAGCAAGTACAAAATGCTCCAAACTCGACAAAGTCCTCCAGACCACTAGGGGGAGTCGATCACTGAATCATGTGGGAGAAGACAGTCAGTAAAGAATGGATGTCGGGATTTAGCAGGATGTCCAGAAGAAAATATGCATTATAGTTGTAATATTACAGACTCCCCCTAGTGGCCTGGAGGACTTCAGTTTTGTGGAGCGATTTTGCAGCGTTTTCCCTCTTGCTTCTTTTTCCTGCTGTTGCTTTTCATTTGCAATGTTTTTATGCTGCATTTGTTTTGTTTTTTTTGTTTGCATCATTCATGCATTTGCTGCACGTTTTGAACCCGTCAGCCACCGTAGAAAACTCAAACATTCTCTAAAAAGTGGTAAAAATGAAATTTTCATCAGTCACACCAACAACAAATGCTACATTCTGTGTGTTAGGGCGCCTCCAACCCTCAGGGGTACATTTCCACGCTGCCGGGCTCCAGCGTGGTTTTCCACTGGCCCCGGAACGACTACGACCAGCTGCTGTGTGTGCGCCTCATGGACGTCCCCAACTGCACCTGGTCCGGGGGCTTCGAGGTCAACAAACCAAAGTCCTTCCACATCAACATGAGGTGAAACCGACGGTTTGGTTTCTGAGATTCTGTTCAGCTGTTCAACTCGTTTGCTCACTAAATTACTCAACAGGTTGTTGCTAGGTAACCAATGAGTGAGTTAGTTGATAAATAAAAAGTAGCTTATTGACCTGGCCTACACTCTTGCGGAGCAATCGTTTTTCTTTTTGTTGTGGAGAACGACCAAAGCTCTTAAACAAACTGCTGCTGGTCCATGCTAGTTTCCTTCCTCATGACTGAGGATGTGTTGCTGTGAACAGAGACACGCTGGGGAAGTGTTTCTTCCTGCGGACCGAGATCAGCCTTAAAGGAGTCACCTACCTGATTTCCTTCACGGACACGGATCAGCTGCCTCCACCGCTACGCATCGACAACTTATCCGAGGTACGCCGCCGCCGTCGTTTGGCTTACAAAACAGCCAGGTTAATTACAATTTATTCAGAAAAAATAATTTAGGGAAAGCTAAACGTGCTAAATGTTTCCAAAGTTAGCAATGTTAGCGCTAAGGCGCCAAACAGAAGTTAGCTTGGCTGTCAGCAGATTAGTGGCAGCGTACCCAGCACTGATAAGACCTGTGAATGAAATGAACTGTTAGTTTTTCACTAAACTTCTGTAGTTGGTTTGTTTGTTTTGATTGCCATTAGCCGTTGCCATGACAACAGGTCCACATCCTCAGAAAAAACAAATTATTACAAAAAAACTGTAATATAACATTAGCAGTGTAGCATACTGAGTCATAAATATTCAATTATAGCACTTTATACAATAAAATAATTAAACAAGGTTATTTTAAAAACTCTATCATTTGTTATAGTTTCCATGTGTTCGCAGACTTTTGTCCAGCTTTCCTGTTGCATTATTTAAGAGGGAAGGGTTCGGGTTACAGCCTTTTAAAGCAGGCCTTGTATTAAAATGGTGTACAGTTTGGCTTCATAACAGTTGATTATATACAACATTTGGTAACTTAGGGACTACAATATTTCTGAAAAAGCATAAATGGTCCATTTCATCCTTATTTTTAACCAAAGGCCGACCGAACGCTTTGTGCATCCTGGTGAAATCTGGAGTGATTCTGAGAAAGACGAGCTGACAACAGATACATACTTCTAACAACAGAAACAAAAAATACATAACATACACAGATCACATAACAAGTTCAAAATAAAGGCATATAAATACAGAATGGAGGCCGTAGATCCATGGTACTACAATGAAAACGTTCCTCAAAAGGACATGAACAGAAAACATCCAGTTTGGTTCAAACTGAATTACTGCAAGTGACACAAAACAGCTGAGTTTATGATTTGAGGGATTCACCTTAAGGGTTCATAAAGTGAACGTGTTTTCATGTCCGACGCAGCCGTTAACGTCCGGATGTTTGACCTCCAGGTTCCGATCCAGTTCTGGCAGCACGGCGTGGCCGACCTGTGGCTGAAGTCCGAGGTGAAGGCCGCGTCGGTGATGGACTACGCCTGCGACGAGCCCACGCTGCCGCCGTGCATCACCCTCATCGTGAAGGGGGCGGGGTCGTCCGAGGTCACAGCCAACATGAACTTCTTCAAGGAATACAACAAGCTGTACTACGAGAACTTCATCTACATCGCCGCCACGCACACCTTCTCCCCGTACGACCCGCCTCCCCCTCACAGCGCCGCCGCGGCGTAGCGATCCAAACCGCGGAGCTAGCAGCTTTTAGCTAGTTGTTGAGCTTACTGCTAAGCTAACCGAGTGGTTCTGTTGGAGCAGGAACCTGGAGAGGATTCCTGTTGGGAAGCAGCGGCTGGGGAGCGGCGCAGAGTTGGTTCTGGACGTGGACCCAAAAACCCGACGGGTCATCCTCAGGAAAAAGGTGAGAGAGGGAAGGTGGAGGGGTACTGGGGAAATCTGGAACCACATTTAAAGCCAGACCACCACAGATATATTTGCCATAAATAATTAAAATTAGTTACATTTTTTGTTCAAACATTAAAAGCTAAAGAAATGACAGGATCTAATTTTTGTTTTAGCATGAAAAATGTGTTGAAACTTCAGATTCTGGTAGATTTAAAACAAATCTAGTCTGCACTCTTGTCAGAAATAATTCTAATTCAGAAACACTTTGTTGATCCCAAAGGAAAATAAAATGAAATTCAAATGAGTTCATCTGGAATGAAGCTGCGGATGAGTTCAGTCCAGCATGTTGTGTTGGTTCTGCAGGAGCCGGGGAAGCGCTCCCAGCTGTGGAGGATGACCGAGTCCGGCATGCTGTGCCACGAAGGCTCCTCCCCCCCACAGAGCAAGCCGTCCCAGCCCCGACCGCTGGACACCTCCCTGGTCCTGGACATCGCCGGGCTGGCTGCCGTCAGCGATAACAGGTACCGGTTCTGGATCCGCCCGCTGTCCGCAGCGGGGAGCCTGAATCCTCCTGACCGCCCTCCTGCTTCCTGGCAGGTTTGAGCCGTTGATGCTGAGGAGGCCCGACTCGCGCCGCAGCACCACCCAGACCTGGTACTTCAGCCAAGGCATGCTGACCTGCGGCCTTCCCCTCCTGGTGGTTCAGGTCCTGCTCTCTTCTCATCCTCTGTTACGCTAGCGCTGATTTTAGCTCATCTCTCTAAAGCTGCAGCAAGTAACTTTTATTAAAAATATTTAGTTTTACTGTTTGTTAAAACTGTCACCATTTGGTGACAGTTTGCTATGAGAAAGATAAACTGTGAACTCCTTTGCCTTCTCTCAGTGCTAACTAGAAACAGCCAATCAGAGCCAGGAGGCGGGCCTTAGCGCTGGTACCATGTTTTGAATCCTCAGGCTAGTTGGCACTGATGACGGCAAATAAATGTTTTTCTTTTAGTGACAGGTTGTTTCTCCAGTTAGCAGTGAGTAGTCAGAACCCTCAGCATCAGGCTTTTCAACCCAAAACGATTGAGTCTTTATCACATAATGCGACTTTAATTATTTTTATTACATTTTTAAACCCAGTTTTTTTACTTTATTACCTATTACGGCGTCACACAGCATGTTCTCCACCAGAATGGGGGAAATTAGCACGAAAATATGGGAAATATTGTAAAAAGAAAAAAATCATGAGATCCTGGAGGGACTGAAACGATAAACCAGAGTTGGGCAAAAACAATCACAGGTGCCCAGAAACGAAGCCATGTCTCCGGTAATACTCCTGCTCTGTTGGTAAACCTGAACCATGACCTTTTGCCCCTCAGGTGAAAAATGGGGTGGCGGGGATGCATGACGGGGCGGAGGTGGTTCTGGGGCCGGATTCGGGTCTGGACAAGCCCGGTCCAGAGCAGCAGTTCATCAACCAGAAGATGAGACCTGGATCAGGGGTGCTGTCGGTCCAGGTTCTGCCAGATGGACCAACCCGCGTCCTGCAGGTGAGTCCAGAACCCAGACAGGACCAGGAATCAGCTGTTGGCCTGATCAACATGAGGACAGAATGAAGTGGTGAACTTTACTAGTATGATGATGTAACCACTTCTGATTATGACTTCAGTTTGTTTACTTAGAGATCAGTCCAGGTAGAAATGAAAATTCAAAATCACTTTATTGACCCTAAAGGGAAACTAGATGTTAAATGTGAAAGGTTGTTGTCGGTTTCAGTCAGGGATGGAAAGAGTTAATTATCTTATGATTAACTGTCGATTAGTGTTTTATTAGATTAAAATTAGGCCCCATATATGAATGTATAACTGACATTTTCAAGAAAATGGCAGCTTATGAACTATTCAATAAGATCAATCAACTTTAGATTAACTCATTAATCGATAACTTCCCTAGTTTCTGTGCTAACGGCTGCTAGCTCTTTGTTCTGCTGCCGCTGCGCCTCTGAGCAACATGCTCCTGTTTTCAGATCAGTGACTTCAGCCAGAGGAGGGCGCTGTGGAGCTCCTCCAGCGAAGACAAGGAAGTCAGCAAAGAAGAGGAGGAGAAGCCGGAGCCTGAGCAGGAGCTGGAGGTGCAGCAAGCTTTGCATCTGCTGCAGGCCGGCTGGGTTCCTGCAGAAGGCCTCAGATTGATCTCTGAAATGTTCTAGAAAAAAAAACACTTCTGAGTTTGAAAAGTTGAAGATTTGCAAGAAAAAAATAAAAAATTGTGAGATTATTCCCAGGAATTTTCTAGAAAAAAATTTGGAAGTTTGAGCTCCAGAAGTTGAAAATTTTTAACTTTTGAAACTCAGAAAATGTCAGAAAGTTTCCAAGGTTTTTTTTTCTAGAAAATTTCAGAGATTATTTTGAAAATGTCAAAGTTTCAAAAAAGAATTTGGGGGCTTAGACATTTTCATGTTTTTCTTGAAATTTCTGTGATTAATCTCAAAATTTCAGAGTTTTTTGTCACAAAGATTTCACATTTGGGTTTAGAAATGTAATTGGTCTTTGTAAAGTTTCCTGAGGTCAATCTGAACATGCCTGTGTTTTCTGGCGGAAGCTTTTCTCCTTTCGCTCCGTCTGTAACGGCCCTGATACGGCGGGTAGCTCCGTTTTCTGACGCTGCCTCTGTGTCTCCGGTCAGGTGCTGGTTAACCTGGAGGACGGTCTGGGCGTCTCTCTGGTCAACAAGCTTCCTGAGGAGCTCATTTTCGCGACGCTCTCTGGTGTGAACGTTCACTTCACGCACACAGCAGCCACCGAAGTCCTGGAGCTGAGCATCCAGAACATCCAGGTAACCATAATAAACTGTTATATTCAACTCCAATTCAAGTGTATTTTTTGGAAATTGAGTTTTAAAACAATTGGGGATCATTTTACTGAAAAACAAATTAAAGCCATGTGCTTTTTTTTATTTTTTATTTTGCATTATTGGAGCTCCGTACAATGTCTCTCTGCTGAAGGTTTCTGGTCACCGACTTGGGGATGAACTCAAATCCTTTTATCAGCTTCTAGCCAAGAGTTTGACGTTTCCATGGAAACCAAATCTGCCTAGATGTTTAACTGAAGGGAGGGGCAGAAATGGAGGTTAAAAAGAAAAATAAAGTTAAAATTTGCCCCAGGCACCGGGAGCGTGGGGTTTAATAAGTTTAAATAATGTTAGTTTTGACGCAGGCAGGCGTTTTAACCGTCTCTGTGTTGCCATCAGGTGGACAACCAGTTGCTCGGCACCACCCAGCCAGTGATGCTGTGCGTCTCTCCCAGTACGGCCGACGACGGCGCCATCGAAGACGGCCCCGCCCTGCAGGTCAACTCGGTCAAAGTCCCCAGCAGCCTCATGCTCACCGAGCTCTTCAAGGTGGGATTACGTTCATTTCCTGTACGATCCGCTCACACTGGCTCAGATCTATACACACATCCGGGTCGGTGTTTCTTTGGCATCTGGTGCATCTGCAGAGAAAAGGTCCTTCTAACATCAGGATGTGAGAAACTGAGCTGAACATCAGGGCAGTTCAGGCTGACATGTTGATTATTTCACTATTTGCTGATTAATAACTGGAGAGAAAAATGTGTTAAAAAGAGATTTTGAGGTTTATTGTAATATTGTGTCGTATCATTGTGATAATGACTATTATATAAAAAACAGTTTCTTATTTTTTAAGCCACAAACACAAAGATTGTTCTTGGAAAATATTTCATTTGTCTTCTGCAGGACGCCACTAAACTGCACACAGTAAATGCATTTAATCATATTTTCTAATTTACTGACATCGTGAAACTGAGAAAATATATTTTAAAAAAGCGTTTTTGATCATTTTACCAATTTAGTTTTTATTTACCACCAATAACTGGAATTTATTATGACAATAAATGATACGATAGACGCCCTCTCACTGGTGTGGATTATAGAAAAGCTAATGAATTTATCAGCTTTAAATCATTATTATTATGTTGCATCTTTATTTTCCTCTGAAAGCAAAAGCGTTCATATAAATAATCTAAATTTATTATTATTGTTGTTTTTCTCTCGTTTATCTAAATTTCCTTACAAAAATAAAGAAAAAAACATTTTAAACATTTGGAAAATGTGGTTTGTTTCCAGCAACAATCAATAACTGAAAACTGAAAATGAATGTTCCTCTGATGTTACAAGTTCAAAAAGTGGTAAAAAAATAATAATTTTACAAAAACCTCCCATTGCCAAAGTAATCTAAGCCTTTCCAAATATTAAACATAATTACTGATGTTGGTTCTAAACTAATAAAAGTAAATTGATGGAACTTCTGAGTAACAAAAACGCAAACAGTCTCCCCGTAGACGTCAGAGCCAGGATGAACTTTGACCTGTGTCTGTGTGAAAGCGGCTCTGTTCGGCTGCAGCGTCGGCTGGTTTCTGTGCTGATTTAAGCTCCATGTGTCGGCAGCACCTGATGGTGACGGCGCGGCGCTTCACGGTCATCATCGACGAGAAGCTGCTGCTCAAGCTGCTCAGCTTCTTCGGCTACGGGAAGGCCGAGGCCGGTGGGTGTCCCGCCTCTCACTGCTCACACGTCGCTCTACGCCAGCAGGCTGTCTGTGAAAATAACTGAATGCCAAAACGCAGGGCTGGAGAACCTGGATGAGAACCTGCATGAGCGGCCCAGCGAAGACAGCGGGCCCCAGAAGCGTTACTACTTTGAGAACCTGAAGATCAGCCTGCCTCAGATCAAACTGAGCGTCCTGCCGTCCCACAAGCTGCCGCCGGACCTGAAGGTAACGCCGGTCCGCTTCCTCACCGTGAGGATTTCAGGCCCGGACGGATCAGAAACATCTGGAAGAATTTGGAGTGTGAAAATTAAAATTTTGTGTCTTGCTTCCAGATTTTGGATCTTAAAATATTATTTGAAAGATAAAAACATTAAGTTATGGTCAATTAAAGGTTTACTCACATTGATTTATTTTTATATTTGGTTTGCAAAATTACAGCATAACTTTTTTTATTAATCATGTTCAGGACGTTCTTAAAATGTGTTAAATTAATTTAAGAAAATGTAAATTAGCCTCGAGTGCGTTGATCACAGCTCTTAAATTTAATCTCATCTATCTGGTTTCTTTTTCTTCTGAGATTTTTCTGTCAGACAAAAGTTTGAGTCAAACTCGTACATCTTCGTTGGTTCTGTGACCGTTGAGGCTACCGCTAACTAGCGGCTAATGTGCTGTAGCTTGCCAGCTAGCTTTTTTGTTTCTGTCATGGATAAATTCATATTTATATGTATAAAATATTCTTTTAACTTCTCCTTCCAGGTTGGAACCAAAGAATCTGAGTATAATTTCAGTTTTAAAGTGGTTCTGATAGCAGCCGGCGGTTCTGATGTCGGGTTTTTCCTGCCAGGTTCTTAAAGGCTCCCTGGGCTTCCCTCTGATCCGCTTCGAGGATGCGGTCATCAACATGTACCCGTTTACCAGAGTCCACCCCTATGAGACGCAGGAGATCATCATCAACGACATCCTCAAGCACTTCAGAGAGGTCAGAGTTCACACATCCAGGCTGGTCTGTCCGAACGCCCCGGTTCTGGTTCCTCACGCCGCGGTCTCTCCCTGCAGGAGCTGATGAGCCAGGCGGCGCAGATCCTGGGCTCCGTGGACTTCTTGGGGAACCCGATGGGCCTCCTGAACGACGTCTCCGAGGGAATGACCAAGCTCATCAAGCACGGCAACGTGCACGGCATGCTGCTCAACGTCACGCACGGCGTCTCCAACTCCGCCGCCAAGGTACCGCGTCTCCGGACCCGGTCACTGCAGACCACCCGCTTCTCTGACAACAAGCCCGTTTATGGATGACAGTTTTATTACGACTGTTTTTATCACAAAAGAAAATAACCGCAGCGTGTTTTTACAAAGAATTATCTATATACTTGCATAAAATATTTAATTTCAAAATGTCAAAAATCATGTAGTTTTTTTACAAGTGTGTGTATTAATAACATTTTTATGCAGCTTGTTACATAGAAACTAAATAAAAGGAAAATGTAACAAATAGTAATGGCAGAGAATTTGGACAATAAAATTAGACTTTAATCTCAGAATTCAGACTTTTGGAAAGTCAAAATTCTGAAAAAAATTAAATATTCTAAGTAAAAAGGAAAAAAAATCAGAGAAAAAGTCAAAATTCTGTGACAAAAACTCAAAATAAAATTTTAATGTCAAAATTCAAAAAATGTAGAAATTAAATTTTAACTTTTTCCTCAGAATTTGCTCACCCAGCCCCTATCCTCCGTTCTTACTAATTTTTCTATTCTACTACTTATTCACCAGTTAAATAAATGTATTTTTAAAACTAAACAGAATAATAATAATAGCTACTGCAGGGTGTGCAGAGCAAACAACGAACAGAGACCGTTGTCCTGTCGTTCAGGGTAAAGAACCGTTCAAAAGAATCGGATCGTTACCCGGATCAAACTGGGCCGGATCGTCATTTCTGTCTTCCCCGTCAGTTTGCAGGCACGCTGTCGGACGGTCTGGGGAAGACCATGGACAACCGGCACCAGAGCGAGCGGGAGTACATCCGGTACTGCGGCGCCACCAGCGGGGAGCATCTGGTGGCCGGGATCCACGGCCTCGCTCACGGTGAGTCAGCGAACGCCGAGTCACAGCAACATGGCCGCTCCGCCGGTTCATGACTGAATCGCCTCCGACCTGCAGGAATCATCGGCGGCATGACGAGCATCATCACCTCCACCGTGGAGGGCGTGAAGACGGAGGGCGGCGTCAGCGGCTTCTTCTCCGGACTCGGTAAAGGTCTGGTGGGAACCGTCACCAAACCCGTCGCCGGGGCATTGGACTTCGCCTCGGAGACGGCCCAGACGGTGCGGGACATCGCCAGCCTCAGCAGCCACAGGTGGGGTTCCTGAGAGACGGGACGCAGCAGGTGGAACCAGAACCACAAGTCCACAAACACACTGCAAAGACAGAACCTCCTACCAAGTATTTCTGCTCCAGTTTCTAGGACAGATACCTTGGAAAAACGCCAAAGTAACTTCTCAGCAAGATATACGAGCTTGTTTTAACTAAATAATTCGGACATTAAAGTCCAAATTCTGACAAAGTACTAATTAAATAATCTGCCAGTGGAACTAATACTTTTTAAATCAATATTAAGAAATTATCGACATAAAACCAGCTCTTATTTCTTGCTGAGAAGTTATTTTATCTACCCTGGAAACTAGACCAACATTTGAAGTGAACAGACGGTTACCTAGCAACGCTGTTGCTAGGTAACCAAAGAGTGAGTGAGTTGGTTCCACCATGCTAGCTTAGCTAGCTGAGAGGTTGAGCTGCTAAAGTCTTCCCTCTGCCTACATGTCCCAGAATGCTGTGTGGTTCAGTGAATATTTTATATATTGATATTGCTGACATGTGAGTCCTGGTATGCATTGTGATTGACACCAGCCCTACTTCCTGTTTGTCTGACTGTGACTTCCTGTCCAGGCTCCCGGTACAGCGCGTCAGGAAGCCGCGCTGCTGTAAGGGCCCTCAGGGCCTGCTGCCGCGGTTCTCAGCCACTCAGGCCGAAGGTCAGGAGCAGCTCTTCCGCCTCACCGACAACATCCACTCCGAGTTGTAAGTTTTCCCGTCTGCAGCCCAAACGGAGCCGGATCGCTCCGGCTTCCGTCACGTTTCCAACCCACTTCCTGGTTCTGGTCCGGCAGCTTAATGGCGGTGGAGCCGATCGACACCTACAGCGTCCTCATCTCCTCCAAAGTGGTTTACTTCCTGAAGCCGGGCGACAGCGTGGACCGCGAGGGCATCGTCCTGGAGGTCAAATACGACGACCTCTTCCACTGCCTGGTCTCCAGGGAGTATGGGAAAGTTTACGTCCAGCTCACCAAGAAGGCGGAGAACTCCACCAGCGGAGTGGCCATTCCTGGACCCTCGCAACAGAGACCCATGGTGAGACCAGAACCAGAACCGCAGAGAAAACAAACCTCTAAAAACACTTTAATGAAACGGGTCAGAGGTCCAGAGATCAGATCAGAACTTATTTTACATTAAAACCTGGATAATTAGCCACAGGAAGAAAAAATACATTTAAGATCCATAAACTCTGACAACCTGAAGAAGATTCTCTACACTGCAAAAATACAAAATCTACCAAGTGAGTTTGGTTTAGTTTACACTACAAATATCCCAGTACACTTAAAATAAAACTTACTGGTAACTTCTGGCAGGAGCTCGTTTTAATTCAATATTTCCTTAATATTAATAAAAGTTTAGCTTCACTGGCAGATAATTTAACTTATGGGAAAAATGTCTGGTTATAAGTGAAATGTTCGACAGCGTATGAGCTCTGCTGGAGATGGAAACAAAGAGGGGAGTACATTTCAAACGCTGAAAATTTGTAAAATTTCAATTTGTATATTGAAATTTTTGAGCTGCAAAAGTTGAACATTTTTACTTTTTAAATGGAACATTTTCAATTTTTGTTCTAGAAATAAAATTTCTGATTATTTTTCTAGAAAATCTTTGACATTTCAAGCTTTGAAAATGTTTCTGAGATTTTTTGGCAGATATTTACTTTGCCGTAGCTCTAGTACTCCACCGTAAAATAATCTCTTAATTTTTACCTAAATTAGTTTCAAAAAGTCAAAATTGGCAAGAAAAAATTCAGAAATGAGATTAATCTCAGAAATGTTTTAGAAAAAAAACAAACTTGGAAATTTGTGAGTTTCAAAGTTTTAACTTTGAAATTTTTCACTCTTTTTCTAGAAAAGTTTGATCTCAAGATTTCTGAGTTTTTTCTAGCAAATGTATGACTTTTCAAACTCTGAAAATGTAAGTTTAATTCCCAAAATGTCAATTTCACACTCAGAAATTTTTTTTAAGGAATTATTTACCTAGAATTTAGTTTTATTTGAAGATATTTCCAGTAGAATCTGCTTGGCAGGATAGTAAAGTCAGAAACAGTCATTCTACTCAGGATGTAGTTTTTGCAGAGTGTGACGCGTTGGGAGGCCCTGCAGCCCGTAACGCTGCCGCTGTTGTCCGCAGGTCCAAGTGAAGAACGAGACCCTCGCCTATAAGATCTCCCAGCAGATCAACTACGCCAAGAGCCTGTACTACGAGCAGCAGCTGATGCTGCCGGCCGACGACAACGAAGACTTCCTGCTGCTCGAATTCTGACGTTTTCCTCCCAAGTTCTGAAGCGACTCGGCGGAAGGAGAAACATGCAACGCTCTAACAAACACTTTGAGACTCCTGCACTCTAAAACTGACAAAACCACTATTTGTTCTGGACGTTCACCGACACACAGAACTGTGAATATGTCTAGAAGAACCATAAACTCTGTAAATATTTATATATGTTGTAATAATAAAGATAGGATATTAACAAGAAGTCGAGCGTCTAAACTCTAACAATCTGCCTTTAGGTGTGTGTTTGTATATAAGAGTCTATTAGAGAACATGAAACTATAGATCTGCGTAGGTTTTGAACCTTTCATCGGCGAGTCGCTCTCTGCAGGAGCCGCCTGAATCAGACGGCAGGAAGTCCCAGAAGGAGCGGCTCTGGGCGGGAAGCGTCAGGCAGGAAGCGTCAGGCGGGAAGCGCCGCGGCTCGCTGTGTTTCTCGGCTCTTGCTTATCCGATCCGCTGCTCCAGGTCAGGGAGGCGGTCGGAGGGTTTTCTGCAGGGTCGGGGTTCCTCCACTCAGTTTGTTTCACATTGTGGGTGAAAATGTTGTTGTTGGTCCAGAATGATGATTATTTGTAGGCAGACACGTATCGGTTTAAATTCACCCTTTAATATTTTTGCAATAAAACATTTTGTGTCATTTAAACAAGTGAAGCACATTTTTTTACTGTGCAAATGGAAAAATTGGCTCAGTGTTGCCAGATTGGGTGGGATGTTAAAATTTGTGCTGCTTTTCAGAGAGTTTGGTGGATTTTTAGAAAAAAGCACAAAACCTTTATTAAAATACTGTGATTTTGCACTTGTCTTATTTAATATGAAATCTTTAGAATCTGTCAAGCGTGACATCATCAATGATAATCATTGGTTAATAAATGTCAGTATGTAGTATTTTAAAATAGAAATCCCAGCGTAACATCATGATTTAAAAGGTTTAGCTCCACAAAAAACTCAAGTTTTGTTCAAAAAGTCCAGTTCTGTTTCAGCTGGAAACTGTCGACTGCTACTGATGCATTAACAAAGAGTAAATTTCTGCCCAAAAACTTCGACATTTCTGAGTTTGAAAAGTCAAAGATCAACTAGAAAACACTCAAATTTTTGGGGAGGGTTTAGAAAAATGTTTTAAAAATTTCTGAGTTTGAAAGTCAAAACTCCAAAAGTTTCAAATTTCCAGAAGTTGAATATTTTTGGCCTTTAAAACTATGACTTGGCTCCAAACTAAATATTTAATTAGCAAGCCAACATGTAGTTTGAAGCGAAATATCTAGTTGGCCAACTAAGTGTTTAGTTAGCAGGATAAATATTTAGCTCCAAACTAGATAATTAGTGAGCTAATGTCTGTTAGCAGGCTAAATATTTACTGAGCAAGCCAGTATTTATTTAGCTTGGAGCTAAATATTTATTTAGCTTGGAGCTAAATTAGGAAATCTGAGTTTTTTTGGTGGAAATTTACTCATTTTCCCCCCAGACAAGCCGTTACATGAGAGAGAGATGTGTGGTAATGTTAACATGCATTTCAACAGAAGTTTAGATTTGGGCCTGTTTTTTTGAAGTTGACCGGGTTTTAGGTTCTGTTTGGGTCGGAAACTGTCAGTCAGATCTGGCAACCAGATCCAGTTATCCTGGAAAAAATGACCAAAGTTGAGATCCGGCTGTGGTCCAGAGTGAAAACCCGTCTGCCCAGATCCGTGTGCCGGACCGGACCGGCGCCCGTTCCCGGACACACACCCTGCCGAAGCCGACTGAGTCCGCTGAGCCTCCGGGTCCGGTCTCCCTGGCGGAGGTGAAGCTCCCAGCTGGAGTTCTGCTGCAGCCGCGGCGCTCGGCTCATGTCAGCTCACAGGCGAGGCCCAGCAGAACCAGGAGGTTCAGTACGAGGGAGAGCCGAGAGGCCGCTGCGTTCAGAGCTGCACACAACAACGTGGTTCACCTTTAAATCAGTCTAAATGCTGCAAATGGTAAGTTTGATTTAGTTTTATGTTAATGGTTCCATCTGATGCTTCCTTCTTTTCCACTCATTTCGTTCCAGTTTGTGAAATTACAGGGTGAAAAATTAACAGCAATAATTTGGGTTATTTAGCCTGACATAAGAGGAGAAAATAAGATTTATTGATTTCAACCTAAATATTTAATTAGGAAGCTAATATTTAGTTAGAAAGTTAAATATTTATCTTAAATGTTTAGCTTGCAAGGTAAACATGAATCAGCAAACTAAATTTTAAACTAGTAAGGTAAAATTAATTTGGCAAGCTCCAATGTGTTATTTAACTAGTAAGCTAAATGTTCAGCTTCAAATTAAATGTTTTTATACTTTAACTAGGCCATAAATGAAGGTGGTCAGCATCACATTTCGTTCTTGAACGTACCGATAAAATGTTCCCTTCCTTTCTTCAGTCTTGGGTTCTCTGTAACACAAAGTAAAACCTGTTTGTGGCCCGGTTCTGACCAGGTTCTGGGCCGGTTCTGAGCGGTTCTTACCGAACACGATGAGGCGGGTGTGTGTGTCGGTGGAGCCCAGAGGGTTCTGCGCCGTGCAGCGGAACATGGATCCGTTCAGCTCGGCGGGGACCCGCTCCAGAACCAGCTCCCTCCCATCGTGCTTCTCGCTGCCGTCCAGCAGGTTCCCGCCGACCCGAGTCCAGGTGAGCAGAGGCTCCGGGAACACCTTGGTCTGTGGACACAAGTTCAACCCCCTTTACTCTGATGCCCTCAGTAACAAACAGTGCAATCTTTCCCTTTAACTTCTAACTAAATAAATTGATCTTCATTGTCAATGTGGCAAAAGGTTAAAAAAAACGTGTTGAAAGACACTAGAAATTCTTCCTAAACCGATTTCTACTTTATTTTTCCACCGAGTCGACGATTAACTCGAGTTACAGCTAAAAATTAACAGCAGTAATTTGTTTTCTGTCATAAGAGGAAAAAAATGGTGATTTGTTCTTCAGTCATTTCTTCACTATGTTATAACTAAATGTTTAGTTAGTAAGCTAAATATTTAGCCTCAAACTAAACACTTAATCAGCAAGCTGGTATTTGGTTAGCCAGTTAAATGTTTATCTAGGAAGCTAATATTTAGCTAGCAGGCTAAAT
This sequence comes from Poecilia formosa, assembly GCF_000485575.1. Classification (NCBI taxonomy): domain Eukaryota; kingdom Metazoa; phylum Chordata; class Actinopteri; order Cyprinodontiformes; family Poeciliidae; genus Poecilia; species Poecilia formosa. The sequence continues at coordinate 156,902 of NW_006800290.1, read as the reverse complement.
ATTTAGCTAGTAGTGAAATATTTAGCTATAAGCCTAAGATTTTATTAGCAAGCTAAATATATTGTTAGTGAACTAATATTAAGTTATCCCAGAGATAAAAGTTTATGTCCAAACTAAATATTTATTTTGCAAGCTAGATCAGCTAAATACTGTTTTTAGCTCTAACTTAAATTTTTAGCTAAGAAGCTGATATTTATTTAGCCAGGTAAATATTTATTTAACCAGCTAAATATTTATTAAGCCAGGTAAATATTTAGTTAGCAAGCTGATTATTTAGCTAGCACAGAGCTAAATGTTTAGCTAATAGGCTAATTCTCTTGCCATTAACGGGAGGTGAACTACCAAAATAAAAGCTGGATCTTTGAAGCTCTATAAACTGTTGCTTCTTCATAATTGTTACCTACAAAGTGAAGAGGGCAACGTTTATCGCTTCGCACCAAACCGATCCAGAACCGTTTTCTGGGTCATTAGATCAGAGAGCAGGGAGGTTCAGGAGCCTCGTTTTTTTCATTTCAACTTTTTCCTTCATGTTGACATCTCCTACCATTCATCCTGGCCATACTGAAGTTGTGCCACAGCCGTTCTGTGTTACTACTTTCTCAAGCTGCACAGAGACATTTTAGTGTCAGGAACTCACAGCAGACGGTCCCAGCTGGAAGCCCTGGACGGAAATTCGCACCGTGTCTCCCACTTTGGCCTTACTGGGTCTGGTGGACAGCTTGGGTCCTCTGGGAGCAGCTGAGGGAAAACAAAGGACCGCACTGAAATATTTCAACCTCACACTGTCCGCTTGGCACATGAAGCATACATGTGGCGACAGTGGAGAGGAAAAACGCAAAAAAGAAATGGATGAACTGGTCCAGGATCAGTTTCTAGAGAGGTAATTTGAGGAGTAGCTCCTTTAGCGGCTTCATTAAGAAGAGAAACAGTGAAACAGAAACTGAGAAAAAACATCTGAAAGTTTAGTTAGTATTACTTCCAGGTTAAAGGTCGCCTTGAATCTAAATCTGCTGGAAGTATGAATACTTTTGGCCCTAACTGTAGAAGAAGTTGCATAATTTCTGAAAAACACCAGAAAACAATCGAAACAATCTGCTTTATCTGTGCTGCACATATTAATAAAATCATTACTGCCCTTTTTGAAACACTAGTCTGTGTGTGTGTGTGTGTGTGTGTGTGTGTGTGCATGTGTGTGTGTGTGCGTGTCTGTGTGTGTGTGTGTGCGTGTCTGTGTGTGTCT
>NW_006800290.1:148759-155474 GCF_000485575.1 Poecilia formosa | reverse complement strand
TGTGTGTGTGTGTGTGTGTGTGTGTGTGTGTGTGTGTGTCTCCTTCAAGCCCTTTAAATGACTCATTTGCACAAACACAACCCGGACGCTGAGCATTTCTGGCAGCTTCTGAATTCATTAGTGGGAAAATAAAAGGTTGAAAATAAAACCTGCTTTAATTCCCCAAACCTTTTATACAAATGATCCACAACAAAATAATTAATTTCCTCTGAACTTTTTCACATCTCATCTCAAATTTAATTAAGTTTAATACGTTATCATTTAAGTTTAGATGAAACTGGTTCTGACAGGAACGAACTGGACAAACATGAAGTGTTGTTGGTATTAGTGCCTGCTGTGCTCAGCCACAGTGTGGTGTTCTGTGAACACTGTGAGAATAAGTTATTTGTTTAATGCAGAATCCTCCAAATAAAGTTGTGTCTGCTTTACTTGGCCCAAATAAAGCAGACACAAAGGGAGTCCGGTTTTTGAGTTTAGCCACTTTCTCACTCCCCAACAAAGTGGCGCCCAACGTGTCAACAATTGAAATAAAAATAAAAATAAATAAAAACCACACTGATTAATTATTAATTGTGCAACAATAGGCTCTCAAATATTTCAGATACTTTCTGGCCGTTATGGTCCCGAGCCCGGTCAGCACTGATACGGTTCTGAGGCGCTGAAGTGACCTGAGATTTGAGTTGTGGCCTTACTGAGTGTGACCTCGGCCTGCATGGGCATGGACAGAGCAGGGTGGTTGACCTCGCAGCTGAACAGGGCTTCGTTGTCCAGCTGTGGGTTGAGGCTCCAGGTCAGCATGGCTCTGGCCTCCATGGTGCCGTCACCCGCCACCTGCTGCCAGTGCTGGAAGTAGTAGAGCGGGTCGCTGCTCTGGACCCAGCGGGGAAACTCCCGGCTCACCACCGTCTCCGGGATGCCCTCCGTGGTCGACTCCAGCTTCAACCTGGATGCTTCCTCCCCGCCTCGCTCCAAGCTGTCCGTCTCATTCTCTCTAAGCTGGGTCACCTTCCCCGCTTGGTTCTGCAGGGACAGGGACTTCTGGATTTTGGTGTCGTCAACATCTCCTCTGGGAAGAACCTGGTTCACGCTCCGGTTTCTTTTGGAGGCTTTACTGTGATGTCCCATCAACGAAGAAGACCGAGCTGCTGGAAACACGTCAATGAGCTCACCGTCTCGTTTGAAGTAAACCTGGAAGGCAGAAGGTTTGGAAAAGTTAGAGACCTTTGGAAACGGATTGAGGATGTTTTCACACCTGGTTCTTTTGGACCCAAAACTTCATCATCTGCTCCACCTCCAGCTGCTGTGGCTCTGAGTCAAACCAACCTGTTCCCCTCCCGGCCTGTGGGGGCGCTGCACCAAGAACCACTGAAGGAAATTATACAAAAACCTCTGAAGACACTGAGAGCAACTTCTTTCTTCACCAGATGGAAACAAGATGGAGGCATCAGATTTTAGCTGTTGGAGGATTTCTCTTTAGTCTTTGGCTGACGACCAGGAGCCATTTCTCCTGCTAGCGCTGGGCTAGCACGTTTGTTTTGGTTGCATTTACCCAGAATGCCCTGCGCTGTAGACCACTTCCTGCTATTGGAGCGGTCTCTGGTCCACTTGGCGTTCACAAACCGAACCCAGACCCAGACCCAGAGTTTGATTAACATTCACACCAACCCAAGCGAACCGGACTTAGAGCAGCTGAACGGGGCTCTGAGCTGAAGATGGCTCCAGCTGCCCTATAGACAATATCTGGCAGCTGAATTCAAAAATGAAAACATTAAATAGGTTATTAGATTAATCTCTGTGAGAATAAGATTAGTTTATGTCGATCATAAATTATTTTGGAAAGCTGAATTTCTTTGCCACCAGATTTGATTCCATCACAAATGCAGCTGTTTGCTAATCCTCTGGTATTAATGCCGAATACTTTGGCAAAGAGGTCGCACAGGGTACAGACCACAGCCATAAATAGCTTTTTAATTTCAAACTTTCTATCTGCTTCAGGCTGCATTTCTGTGTGTGTTCGTTTCATATCAAATCCAGCTGTGAACTCATTACTACCAGCCAGGCTCTCATTTGCTCTGATGCGCTTTTCATTTCTCTCCACCATCATAAATAGATTGCAAACCGGATTCTTTTGGGATACAAGAATATCTGGGGAGAGATAACAACAGACGGATGCGTCTTACCGAGGGAGCCGGCTTTGCTCCAGTAACAATGCAAACCAGGGTGAAGTTCTTGGCCTCGTAACGGCTGAACGGAGCCGGGCTGTTGGCTGCCGCCACAGAAATAGACCTGGGAGGAACTGCAGGGAAAACACAAATATATTCACACACTGGAGGGGGTTTACCATACATTACAGGCTGAGAGACGAGACTGCGGTTCTCACCATCCCTACAACGCCGTCCAAAATGGCTGCCACCAGTTTAAGAGCTTTTTAATCTCTAACGTCTATTTGTGAGTTTTCCCTTGTAGATATTAGGTGAAAAGCTGAGAAGTTTGTTATTCAGTATGTTTGCTAATGGCTAGCCCTAACACGGAGTCCCAAAAAGGTTTTACTGGTTTTCTGACTTTCAACTGAAACATCAGTTTAGTCTGGGAGGCCATTTGCAAAGTTTCATGGATTACCAGCAGTAATTTGGGTTCAATTATTTAAAAAATGAACACAAGTTTACTTTTTTTGGTGTATGTATATTCATTTTCTGCATATTTTTACCAGGTTATTCATTCATTTATAAATGTCAGTTTCAGACTAAATATTTAAATAAGCCAATTATTTAATCTACAAACTGAATATTTAGTTAGTAAGCTAAATATTTAGCTCCAAACTAAATGTCCGATTAGCAAACTAATTAATTTGAAGCTAAATATTTAGCTTAAAATTAGCTTTAAACTGAATAGTTAGCATATTAACTAAATAATTAGCTAACTAATTAGTTAGTTTGAAGTTAATATTTAGTTGGCAAGGAAGTTATCAAACCAAATAGTTATCTAGCTGAATAGTTAATTTGAAGCTAAACATTTAGCTTTAAGCTGACTTGCTAGCTTGCTAACTAGATATTCAAAGCTAACTTCATGGTAAACTGCATGAATGAATCGGCAGGATCAGGTTCTGATGTCATTTCCTCCAACGTCGTCCATGTTCATCCTCACTAACTTCTGACATTACGCTGAAACAAAGTACATTTCACGCTGAACTGCTCTGACAAAATGTTATAACTTGCTGTTTATAAGAGACATGAAGGTTTTCCCTCATTTAAAAATGTGTGGCAGTAAAGATGAAATGAGCCGAACCGATAACGGAGAGCGTGACGCTGCCAGACGCTTCGATCAGCTGATCTCTGGATCCTTTGCTGTGGATCCCCACATGGCATTCATACAGACCGTCATCCTCCAGCTGCACCTCCGGGAGGCTGTTAGCAAGGAAAACAACCTGCTGTCACCGGACCAGGTTCAGCCTAACTTTAGGTTTTTGTTGTGTTAAATAATTATCCCTGTCAGCCATTCGCACCGTACTGTTGAGTGGTAAATCAGTTCCTCTCGTTTGTTTGTGTCCTCCATGTTGGAGAAACTCGTGTTGAAAACAGAATCGTAGGTGAAAATCTTCTGCTTGGCATTGCCTCCTTCAATTACCTGCAAAGAAAACCATTTAAAACAGAAATGCTGGTTCCACCTAAAAATGAGGAGTAAAACTGAAAACATTTTGTTTTCTGTCGTGAGAAAGAGAAGAAAGAGAAAGAGTTTTATTCAGGTTTCAGAATCTAGACGGAACTCACCATTTTATTCATGTGAACTGATGACTGGTGCGTTTAAACGTGAGTTGTTATTAATAATTTGGTCCACAGTGAATAATTTAGGATTAAAAACTATATATGAACTGATAATCAATGAATCAAGTTTATTTATAGCACATTTCAGTTCAAAGTGCTTTAGATCATAAAAATACAAAGTAATGAAAACAAAACACTGTCAGGAATTATGAAAACCAGAAGCTAACATTACAGTTTGATGAGTGGCATCATCAAAATCACGATGCCAAATATGTTGGTCAACGTTTAATTTATTACGGTTCATAAGCAGCTGGGCTTTTAGCCCTGATCTAAAGGAACTCAGAGTTTCGGGTGTTTTGCAGTTTTCTGGAAGTTTGTTCCAGATTTGTGGTGCATAGAAACTGAATGCTGAATGATTTGGTCATAGAAAAACTTCTCGTGTGGAACCAAAAGAGGAAGTTATTTCCTCACATGGGCTACTCTCATCTGTTACTTATTTAATTTGTGAAAACATTAAATGATCAAACTGAAGTTTGAAGGCAGAAATGTGATAAATTTCCACATCTCGTCCAAAACGTTGCAGTCCGTTTATGCTGCATGCTCACCTGAAACCACGCGATCTCTCTCAGGGTGCCGTCCGTCTGGAAGTTGCACTTTAACGTGATCGTGTCGCCGATGACGACAGGTGGGAGGGGATCCATGGAAACGATCAGGTAACCTGCAGGTGAGGACAAACAGGTGGGAAATCACCTGAGAGACTCAGGCACCACGTTGTCCAGTACATAACTTAAGGGTTAAATCTGACAAAAAGCAACAACAGATGATCATGATGCTGCCACCACCGTGTTTCAGTGTGGGTGTCTGGTTGCCGTGGTAATAAACTGTTGATTTTGAGTCAATGCCTTTCAGAACTCCTCCTCTGTCTCTCTGCTACGCTACAGCTACAAGATGTCTGTTTTCATTGGGAGTGAATCGATATCCAGCTCTCCACTTTGACCTTGGGAACAAAGGTCACCTTGCAGAGCAACGTGGCAGTCAGCCTCACCTCCGCTGCACCGGCCGCTGACGCATGACGTCACCGCGGCTGCAGATTATTTTCCTCCCATGTTTTTCCTCTTAATCCTCATAGAGCTTTTGATCCAAAGAGCCGGGCATTGCCCATCTCTGGCCTCTCCAGACACACAAACAATGTGGAAGAAAGATTAAAAAATTTCCAAACGAGGTCAAAGAGTTCCCAGCAACCTGCAAAAAAATTATTTACCCATAAAGACCATTTGGGAATCTGGAAGTAAAACATTAGGAACTGATACGTCTGATTTAAACAGGCAGACATGAGCTTCAGCTACAAACTTCACTGTATTTTAATGGGATTTTATACAGGAAAATTACACACCTGGAATCTGAAAAGTGCGGCTTGAGAGCTTTAGGATGGAGCTAAATCCAGGACAAAACTGAAATAAAGCTTTTTGGAGGTGGAAAACTGGGATGGAGGTTCAGCTTTCAGCAGGAGAACCATCATAAACATACAGCCTGAAATGCACTGGAAACGTTTACATTCATGTCATAGGATGGCCTAGTCAAAGTCAAAGCTAAGAAAGAATCTGTTGTAAAACTTGAAAATTGATGTTCACAGATGATTTCCATTCAGTCTGACTCAGCTGGAGCTCTTCTGTGTAGAAGACTGGGTAAAAATCTCAGATAAACCAGTGGAGAGAGACCCCAAAAAGATCACTACTGGTGAATAAAAATGTCCGCCACACATTTCAGATTTTGCTTAGTATTACTTTACATTAGTCTAGTACACAAAATCCTTGTAAGATGGGAAATGGTGAGTAACCAGGAGGTGTGATGAAGAAGAAGAGGTTTGGTCTGCAGGGCGGCCATATTGTCTCCTCATGTTACATCAGTGATCAAACAGAAGCAACAACCCATCCATCCACCCGTCCGTCCGTTCCTCTCATCCTGTTCCCGGGTCAGACAGTCATATGGTCTCTCCAGGGAGTTCTTGCTCCTGGTTCTCTTCCTGGATCAAATGGTGGCTCATGAGAGGCCCAAGAAGAACATTGACATGCTGAGAAGGTAGTTACTCCATCAGGGAGAGAATGCTGTCCCTCCAGGACCGACTCTGGACACCACTGCTCTAATGTCTCCTTTCAGTGTGGAGAACCAGCGGCTCCACATGGAGCCTCCTGTGGATGCAGGAGCTCTTCAACCTATCGCTAAGGCCGAGTCCAGCCTCCCTACGGAGGAAGCTCATCTCACCTGCTGGTTCTGTAAGAACCTCTGATCCTTCAGATGGTCGGGACATCTCATTAGAAGGCATTACTTTACTTAGTGAAGCTGTAAGGCCAAACGGATCAGAACCAGAAGATTCCCGATGAGATCCTGGACAGTGATCGTGTCTCTAGGGAGACGGGTGTCTGGGTTTTACGAGAGTCCAAGATCATGGGCAGAAAATCTGTGGACTCTGCTTGGGGATTAACATCCATGCACTTTGTGATTTCAACAGCCACAAGCATTTAATCACTTGAAAGTACAGATTACCATAAGCAATATGGCTCAGAGTCAGACAATGGACTCTTTATCCCCAAAGGAACATCTCCAAACGGAGTTAGGTAACCCACTAGAGAACAGTCCTGCTCTGATGGCACAAAGCTGTCTCCACACAAACCCGAACCATAAAGTCATCCAGATTAATTTATAATAAATCAAACACTAACATTTTTATCTAAGAAATACCCAGAAGCAGATTTGAATTTTCGCTGTAAAAGATTTAATCAAAGATGTGTTTTAATGTCACTTTGAGAAAAACGCCTGTGAACGTGACGTCAGGCTCTCCCGCCATGACGGACATCAATGGGCTCTTTGCACCTCAGCTTCCGCGTTCGGGGTAAAGCGGCTCGATTGTTTCCGATCCAATACAAATATCATTTACATTAGGTGCTTGCAGGGCT
>NW_006800290.1:138224-148006 GCF_000485575.1 Poecilia formosa | reverse complement strand
ATATTAGGAAGACAACAATGTTAATAGTATTGTTTTTTTGCATCTGAAATACGACTTAGTCTTTTCTACCAGTCATGGTAACTCAAAGCGGAAAAAAGTGAGCCGCATTAAGCTCCTGGAGATGTGACGTCAACGCCTTAGGTGCAAAGAGCCCATTCAAACTCTGTTTATGATTTTCTTGGTTAGAGTTTGAAAGCGTGAATGGCAGAACATCCCGCTTCGTAGTAAGTTGGCCTACCATGAACTGTCCCTGGATCTGTATTCTTACCACTAGGGGGCAACAAACCACTGTTACACTGTTAATGCTTGTCAAAAACAGACAGATGGTCGCCTAATGTCGTTTTTATTTAATTTATTTCAGTGTAAAAATGCCATAGTGATGCGCGGTTGGCTGTACAAACAAAGAGGGACGCGAGCCAAACTTTCATCGTCATTTTATTGTACGTTGTTTTATCCCTGTAACCAGGAAAGATGGATAGCAGCCGACAATCCCAAAGACTGGCAACCTTTGGTGTCTTCACGGATTTGCAGCGAACACTTCTAACAAGGTAAGAAGATTAATGTTCTTACTTAATAAGTGAGTAAGATTAATAAAATGTGATAGAATATTGCATCATGATGAAGATAAATAAAATGTGTAAAAGAAAACTGGTTAGCACCGAGACTTTTGCATGGTTTTAAATCTGCTCTAGTGTGAGGGGAAACGTTGTTTATGACATGATGGAACAAGTCATGTAGCATAAAATCAGGCAAAGTCGGATTTAGGAACATAAAAAATGAAGAGGGAGATGGTTTGGGTCGGTTTCTAAGCTAGCTAATAATATTCCAAGTGTCACTTCTGAAGATCCATCATGGCGCCTGCAGGTGATCAAGTGACGTAGTTTACAAATGGTCAATAACAAAGAATGATTGCTGAGTCAGCAATAAGTGCAGGAGGGGAAAGGAAGGAGTGGTGGTTAGCAAAAGCAATGTCTTAGATGAGTGTTTGTTTCAATCAGTAGTATGAACACTTCCGCTAATCCGCCCATAACAGAGCTAAGTTTTGTTTAGCACTTTAGCATTTTGCTAACTTAGAAAACACTTAATGCACTTAGCTTCCACAAGGTAAAATTTTTCAGATAAATTATAAATCACTAACAAGGAATTAAGTTTAAGTTATCACTTTAGTACTTTAGCATTAGCTTCTGCTAAATACCATGTGTAGTACTTTAGGATTAGCAGAACTAGCTTTTTAGTTAATATTTAGCTTCTTTTAAATACCATGTTAGTGTAGCGCTTTAGCGTTAGCGTAGTTAGCTCTGGTTCCAAACTGATTGGAATGGTTTAAATGTCTCCTTTCGCTTTGTGTACATTCCTATCGAACACACAGTGTCTCCTGCAAGAAATCTTTTTGATTTCATGTGTAAAAATATACAAACTCCACAGCATTTGTAACTTGTTTGAAATGTAAATGTTATTTTTCTTTCTTTTTACAAAACTTCACCCTACATATGCCAAAAAGCCCCTTTAATTGTACATTTGTGCTGGTGCTTAATGAACTAACCCCATTACTAGGAATGAGATGTAGTCGAGCGTGATTAAATTAAAATAATGAGATCATCATTTCTGATGATGATTAAAAATAAAACGAACACCAACCGGATCACAGGGAAGGTTTTTAATGAAAGTGGGAGTAAAAAGGATAAAGCAGTTTGAAAAAGAGACTTCATAAAAATGAGAGAAACACAACAAAAAATTTAAATTTAAGTAATTTTTTTAGGGACACTTTAATGAATATTTCTGTAAAAAAGCCAGGATTAGCTAAAAGGCTGTTTATCATGTTATCCCTGAAAAATGCTTATTTTCTCCTGCTAAAAACAAACACATGGAGGGACCTGAACTGAGTAGGAGTTTTGCTGTGGGGCAGCTTTAGACGCAGTTCTTACCTTTCGTTGGGCTCAGGGTGTGAGAGAGGAGGAGGAAGCAGCAGAGAGCGAGCGGACGTTTCATCCTGCTGAGTGCAGCTCAGACCTGCGGACGCTCCATCTGCTATCAGGCTGGTTTTATCTCCCACTGAGGCTGAATGCAGCGGCTCAGCAGGTTTATATCACAGGATTACTGCAGCTTCAACACCCTCTCTCTCTCTCTCTCTCGCTCTCTCTCGCTCTCTGGACTCGTAACTTAATGTGAAATTATTTAACCTGGATTTATTATCAAATCAACACTTTACAACAGAAGGTTTCTCACACAGCTTCCCTCTCTTATCCAGTTACATGTGATCCAATCGATTCAACCCAATCAAGAACAGTCAGGTTCAGGATCAAATCCAATTTAATATATCCCAATTTAATCCAATTTTAATGCAATGCGATCTGATCTGGTAAACTGTAGAAGGCCAGTTAGGGTGAGGCAGTCAGCATGACCTGCAGCAGGAATGTTTCCTCACAATCTGAAAAATATCTCCACAGTTTCTGCACCTGCACCAACATTTATTACCAACCAATTTAACTAGATTTCTAGTGACTCCCAGGACTGAATCTACTCAAAATGGGAAATAACACATTCACCACTGGATCTACAGCAACAGTCACTGCGCCAGCTCTAAATATTTAGTTTAGCTCTACATATTAAAGGTAAATATTTAGCCAGTTTAGCTTGCTCACAAAATATTTAATCTGTTAGCTAAATATTTAGATGCAAACTAAATATTTTTTAGCCTACATAAATATTTTGTTATTAAAAGTAAATATTTAGCTTATTTAGGATGCCAAATAAAAATTTAGTTTTTAAACTAAATATACTTGTTAACTAAATATTTAGAGCTAAATATTTTTTTTTTTAACTTGCAGAGTTTAACTTATTTAGCCTGCTAACTAAATATTTAGTTTGAAGCCAAATATTTATTCTTTAAGGTAAATAGCTTGCTAGCTAAATCATTTTGTTTGAAACAATGACATTCATAAATAATGCGTAACAAGGTGAAAATATGACTTTGAAAAATGACCCCATTCTTTTTTTTTTTACAATAATCCAAATTATTGCTGATAATTTTTGAATGTTTAACTTTACAAACAGCAGCCCATAAACAACAGTGTGTAAGTAATTAAACCAGTTAAAACTAACTGTCTGAACCGGAGCAGAAAACTTTGTTCAAGGAAAAACTCTTCCAGCAAAGAAATCCTGTCCTGTTTTTCAGCCTGGACACAGAGACAGTAATAAAATGGATTCACCACCAGGGGGCGCTGTCTGATAAACTATAGGAAGCATCTCTGCTGAAAGCCGCTGATATTTAATTCGGTGAAACAGAAACAAACTAATTCAGCCGTCCTGCTTCCCTCTGAGTGTCGGGTTGGATTTCTAACCTCTGGTATCTGAAGACAATAAGGCAGATCCAGACTCTGGGTTTGTAAAGAAACTGATTTGTAATTATTCTGATCATAACCTTCAGTCATCCCTTAAATCGCGCTCCCACGCTCCGGCCATGCTGTTAGCTTAGCGACGTGTTTCTGGGCCGGTTAATGGTGGAAAGTTACCCAGAGCGACAGGAGGATCGGAACGACTTCGATCATATCTCTGAATCCCGCTGCAGGTTTTCCGCTTTACAGCCTGAATTTATTTGTCATGGAAAAGGAGGAAAATCTGCAGCTTCCTCCGGTTTTTAACGCCTGGATGTGAGAGGATGTCGAGTTCAGGACGGTTTAGTTTTGCAGCTGTCGGCCGTCGCTCCAGATGTTCCCCTCGTTCATCATCATCATCATCATCATCATGGTCTGATTGATCAGCAGGATCTCTGTAATGTGGGTGGACAGTCCAGTTCTCCCAGTCCCACCATTACAAACCCACAGTGGCGTTCCCTCTTCAGTGCCTGTCCAATGCAGTTAGATTCAGTGCGAATTAAAAACAGATTTACAGAATGAATCATCTGACGGCCGTCGGTTTTACTTGATGTGATGCACAGCAGCTTTCAGGCCGCAGAGCGACAGATTCACGCCTACGATGGCGGCAAATTACGGCCACCGAAGATGAGGAAATAAGGAGAACATTTCTGCCAAAAAATCTCAGAAATTTTGAGATTGATCTCAAAATTTGCTTGAAAAAGAAAGGAAATTTATGAACTTGAAAAGTCGAAAATTTGCTATAAAAAAAAAAAATCTGAAATTTTGCGATTAGTCTCAGAAATGTTCTAGGAAAAAACTTGAAAATTTCTGAGTTTTTTGCAGAAATTTACTCAACTTGCTCTAATCTACAGCAGCCTGAATGGAAAGGAAAGAGGGAGTACATTTCTGCCAAAAAACTAAGCATTTTTCTAGAAAAAAAAACTTGGAAATTTCTGATCTCAAAATGTTGGCTTGAAAATCCTCACACATTTTGACAAAAGTTGAACATTTTTGACGTTTAAAACTCAGAAAATGTCATTTTTTTTCTAGCAAATTTTAAACTTCTTTTTTCTAAAAAAATTTTGGCAGCAATGTACTTCTCCCTGTTTTTATATTTACGGTACCCTCTTATCCTTGAGGTGGCTCCAGTATTTCCTGGGTTTTTGTCAAGGTGATTATTTCTGTTTTGCTTTAAATCTGCTTTGTGTTTGTTTCAGTTTATCCCTCTGAATGTTGTTAAACAGTTTTACTGTTTTTATTGCGACTCCCTTGTGCTGTGACACTCATGATGATAGAAAGAAAACAGGATTTGATTGGTCTGAAGTCACTTTATTTAATTTGTTTTTAAAATGATCTAATCTTCAGATAAAAGTGGATTAAAATCAACAACAGATTTACTTGAACAGTCAGCTGATGTGGATAATAAAACTATGTTGGTAATATTTTAATCATATCACATACAGTCATAAAAACTAGAACATGGAGATTTAACATCAATTTTAACAGTACTGGGAGATTTATGTAACATAATTAAACCATTAAAGCTGAAGACATTTTCAAATATTCAATGAAGTGTAATATGAAAAACAAAACAAGCCCCGCCCCCCAGCTCTGTGTGGAAATAAATCAGGACATTTATTTTGGTGGTCCTGAACGTTAAAGTGGTTTGATTGTTGTTTGTGAAGTTATAAAGTTAAAGACCAACAGCAATAATTTGGGGTCATTTAGTCTGACATTTCATTTGTACATGGCAATTTAAAACTAAATATTTATTTAACTAAAGTCCCAGAGGGTCAGAGCCCCAGTTAAACGACATTTAACTGAAGTCCTAAAAGGGGTTTTAATGTTTTCATCTTTTTTCATCTTTTTCAAAATGTCTTTCTCTTTCTCCCTGTTTATTCAGTGTCACATGCTGTTTTTATTTTAATTATGTGAAGCACTTTGAAATGCCTTGCTGCTGAAATGTGCTATACAAATAAAATTTGATTGATTGATTGATTGATTAATTAGCTAGCTAAATAAGCTAAATATTTAGTTTTTAAATTAAATATTTACTGACTAAATAGTTGTAAATATTTACAACTAAATACTCAATATACAGTTGAGAAACTTAATATTTTTAGTTCTATACTAAAAATATTTTACAATTTATTTTGTTTGTAAACACAATTGTAGCTAAATAAGCTATTTAGTTTAAATTATTTAGTTTAGCTGAGTAAGCTAACCTAAATATTTAGATTATTTAGTTTTCTAATTAAATATTACAACGCTTAAATTTAACTTATTTAGCTTCAAATTAAATATTTAGCTCACAAATTATTATTTAGTTTGTCATAACAGAATTTCATTTATAAATGTCAGTTTCAAACTAAATATTTTATTAGCAAGCTAAATATTTAACTCCAAACTAAACATCAGATTGTTCAGCTAAATCTTTAGTTTGAAGCTAAATATTTAATTAGCAGGCTAAATAATCTAAATATTTAGTTTGTATCCTTAATTAAACATGAGGAGAACTGAAACGTTTTTTTAAGGAAACTGTTTTAGTTGTTAGTTTCAACAAAGCAACAAGAATATTTCCACATTTTATCAATAAATGTTTCTTACACATTTATGATGAAAACAAAAAAAATGTTTTCTAAATTATTACACTGGCAAAACATTTCCATGGTGGGCATCTCATTTAATTTAACATTTCATTTATAGATCTAACATGAGCAGTGTCTTTTGCATACATCATTAAAACTAATTAATTAAATTAAACTAAACTGTGAAAGCTTTGTACTGAGCTGCAATGTGAATTTTTTATATAAATATAAAAAAGTCAATTTTTTACCTTTAATTTAATATGTGTTAGAAAACGACACATATTTGGCTGGCAGATAAATTTCCACTTCAGAGGGTGAACCACTCATATTTACATGATCAATAATCAATTTTCACCGGAGCAGGACGACAGTCATGGCTTCAGGCTCAGAATAATCCAACGATCCGTACGGCTACCCTGCAGGGGAAAACACAAACAGAGAAATAATTTATGGATATTTGTGAGAGTATGTCAACCTAGAAGGGGAAGTTTTAGTTACATTTTTGTTTTGAGGTTTGGAAATATGGGCGGTCGTTGGTAAAGTTACACAAAACTAAACGTCTATATTTGGGGTATTTAGCTTCTCAAAAAATAAAAACAATGAAGTACATTTTTAAAAGTCTCCATGTTGTTATTTAATTTATGGAGCTCACAGTCTCAGACTAAATACTTAGTTAGCAAACTAAATATTTAGCTCCAAATTAAATATTTAGTTGGAAGCCAAATATTTAGTGTACAAAATAAGCTAAATACTTAGATATTTATATCCCAACTAAATATTTTTAATGAGCAAGTTAAGGACTTAGCTCTACAACATTTAGCTCTGAGTTAGTTGATTATTTAGCTCTTAGCTAGCTAATTGTTTAGTTAGCTCTGAGCTAGCTGAAATGTACCAGGGAAGATGAAAACTAATGATGAGGCGACATAAAGATCCAGATTTCATATTTAATTTGAAGCTAAACATCTAGTGTACAAAGTAAATATCTAGCTCCTGACTAAATATTTATTAGGAGCTAAACATTTAGTTGATAATCTAAACATTTAATTTAACTAAATGTTCTGCTCCCAACGAATGTTCAGTAAGCAATTTAACTACGTAGCTCTCGTACAACATTGAGCTAGCTCAGAGCTAACTAAACATTTAGTTAAACGTTGAGCTAACTAAATAAAAAGTGACAGAGTATACCAACTCATCCATTTTCTTGCTACATTTAGCAACATTTCAGATAAAAAATAAGTTGGTATTGGCCAGAATCAGAATCGACAGGTCAGGTTTTTTAAAGATCAGTAATCGGCGATCGGCCACCTCGGTTCACCTCGGTTCACTACGCTCTCAGGCCAGATTTGCTTAATTCTTGAATTAAAGTTGGGTGGCCACTGAAAGTCCATCAGAGGGCCCCGCATGGCCCCCGGGCCGCACTTTGGACCCCCCTGACATGGACCCTGTGGTACCTCTGCCGCTGTTGCATCCCAGGCCGCTGATGTTTCCTATCCGGTCCATGCGTGCGCCGAAGCAGCTGGAGGCCCGCTTCCTGAGGCTCAGCAGCAGGTCGTTCAGCCGGTTCCGCTGACCCGCCTCCGACGGCCGGTTCTGCTGCTCCGGGCTCCAGCTCGGTTCGGCTTCCTGGGTCGGCTCCTCGTAATCCGCCTCCTCCCGGGCTTCGTCAGCCAGAGTCTCCTCGATCCGCTCCAGCAGCGACTGCAGAGGTAAAAACGGCTCCAAGTTAAACTGATTCAGAGAAAAACGCTTCAAATTATGAGGCACAATCTACTATATATATTACAATAATCAATAAATCAATTAATTCCTGCATTATTTGTAGCATATTACTAGAAAATGGTCTCAAAACAACAGTATTATCATTTATTTTATTGTCCAGTAAATGTTGTTATTGTGACAGGTCTAGGATCAATATAAATATTGCTAAAGAATAAATGTTTTAAAACATTTTATCAGGGTTTTTGCTCCTGTGCATAAACTAAATATCAATTTTCCATCATAGTGAAACGTTTCTACAGTAACATAAATATCAGGGTTTCCAGCCTTGCAGGTTTATTTTTTATTTTTGTGGAAGATACTCAGGATTGTTTTTAGTCTGAAAAACTAACATCTTTATCATCCAGAAAAGACTGAAAATTATAATAAATCGTCATTATTTGCTTTTATTTCCATAATTTTTGTCATACTCAGCTTTTTTTTCTATGCATACATTATTTTTTCAGCCCATTTTCTTTCTTTTTTGTTGATGGTAACATCGGAGATCCTCTGTGCACTAAGAAGCATTATCGAAGGTCCTTCCTCTCAGCAGCGGTTAAACTCTAAATTCTCCCATCTGTTGTCTAAACAGTTTGAGATTTTATTGTTAGTCATTTCTTTTACACTAATATGGAGAACAGTTTGTACATTTTAGACGAATATGTTGTAACTGCAGTATTTTATATAATATATATATTCTATAATTATGTTTTTAAATCTCTACAATAAATTTCTACATTCTGTTTACACATACAATGACTTATTCTTGAAGCAGATGTCACAGGAAGACATTTTTGTCATCAATTCATCACGATAACAATTTTTATGCAACCATTTAAAAACAACCTTTACGCTGTGAAGGCTGAGCTTCGGCTGCATTCCATTCAGAAGTTCTGAGTTTACCAACATGAACAGCAAAATGGCCGAATTTTACGGCTTCACTGTAAAAAATTTCCTTTTTAATAGTTTAAATGATGCTGCTGACAGTTTTAATGTGAAAACAACAACAAATATTATTTAAACCTGATGAATGAATCCAATTCATCCATGTAAATTTTAAACTCTACATGTTTTGCGTCATTAACTTAACTTGGCAATAAGGACAGAAAATATTAGAGAAACATTTAAAAATGGAATAAAAATTTTACCTAAAAACAGAAAAAAAAATCCAACATGGCTGCCTTAAGAAGACATTGTTTCACCGTTTCCATCTCTCACTTTTAGCTCCATCAAAGTGTAAACCAGGGGTGTCCAAAGTGTGGCTCAGGGGTCATTTGTGGCCCTTGGAGTGATTTTGGGCGATCCCCCTAGAATAATATAAATTTGGCCTTAGTGAGGGTAAAATTATTATCCTGATGAAAAGTCATATTTTACGTTGTAATTTTTTTACAATAGAAAATATAAAGTAGAACACAAAGTAAACTTTTTCTGAAAATCTGACTTTGCTGCTTTTATTTAATTTACTAAACTTTTCTAAATATAGCAAGTGTTTTGAAAGAAAGTAACTCAGATCTTTTTCTTATAACTGAATACATTTGTTCAATCAAGCCCAAAAAGTTTTAAATCAAGTTTCTTTTACTATAGAAAATGTACTAAATCATTTTAAAGTTTTGGATTGTTTCTACAAAAAACAACAAAATCAAACAACTTTACTGCTTGGTTTTATTTTAATATTTCTATTCATTTAAATTTGGGTTGGGTGTTTTTTGACCCCTGAGTTCCATTGACTTGTCAGTTTTGACAAAAGGTTTGGACACCCCTGCCACAAACCCTCCACCCACAGCGGCTCTGAGCTGGTTCTCCTACCTTTAACTGGTCCAGGTTACTGGGAATCGAGGGCCGTCCCAGTGCGTGCCCAGTAACCAGACTGTGCTGCCAGAACAAGGCCAACGCAGTGAAAACCACCGCCGTCTTCATGCTGTCCTGATGCCGAGGCTGAGCCTGCAGCCGTCGCCAGCCCAGGCTAAATACATGGCAACACACACACAGACACACACAGACACACACCTACACACAGAGACACACACCTACACACAGAGACACACACCTACACACAGAGACACACACCTACACACAGACACAC
>NW_006800290.1:95344-137303 GCF_000485575.1 Poecilia formosa | reverse complement strand
AGATCAAGTCAAGAGCATTCTGGCACCTCTGCTTGATAAAGCAGCAAGTCAGATGTGTGTGTGTGTGTGGAGAGGTGTGTGTGTGTGTGTGTGTGTGTGTGTGTGTGTGTGTGTGTGTGTGTGTGAGCACCAATCAGTGGGATGACTTCAGGAGTCCAGTTTGGCTCCCTGCGCTCAGGCGTGGTTTATTTTCAAAGCAGCACTCAGTGAAAATATTTAACACTTTTTGCTCTTCTGAGCATCAAAACTCCATATTAGGTTAAACCTGCAGCCTTAAAGGGACAGGATTCAATTTATCAATCAGAAATTAATTAATCTTGAAGACTCACACCTTGAGGACCATCGCTTACAACACTGGAAAGAAAAACAAATCTGTCTCCTCATTGTTCTGCAGGACGACGTCTTATAAAGCAGCTTCCCAAACAGCCTTGACCTCTGACCTTTGCAAACATCACCTTTTAGAATGTTTTCATTCACTGTTCAATAATTATTACATTCTTTTAGCATTAATGCTAACCTGATGTCTTCTGATTTAAGATGGTAATGAGTTTTATTTTATTTTAATATATTATGACTTTATTACAAGGTAAAACACATTTTCAACATAATCCACTGTTTTGATTATGAGAAAATATTATCTTTTACATTAATCACATGAAATTTTATCTTATTTCCACCATTTGTATGTTTTTTGCAGCAGTTTCTAACTTAAGTAGAAAAGCAGTGAGATGAATTTGACTAGCAGCCAATCAGAAATAACATTTAATTAAATACATCATTTTAAATTGTGTTTTACAAACATTTTTAGAGGATTCCTTTCATTTTGACCCAAGTTTACCATCAGTACCATGAGATAATTGTTAGATAAATTTACTGTGGTCAGATTGCGTCGTTTTCAAAACAAAATAGTTTTCATTACAAATCTTTTCTATTTTTTTCACCCAAACAGAATCTGAGCCCTTTTAAATGTTACTGTACAGGAAACCTACATATAATTCCCCGAACTACCATAACTTGGAAAACTTTGACTGAACCAGATTATTCAAAGAAGTAAAATGTATTTTCATCATTTTCGGATGATGATTACAATATCTGCAGCACAGCACTTGCAAAAATGCAAAATAAAACATGTTTTATATTAGATTTAGTAGAATAACATTTGCATAAGTGCAAGTTTTAATTTAATTTATGTTAGAGCAAAAATAATCAGAGATTAAAACTATTTTTACAATAGTAAATACTGTTTGTTTTGGTTTCCATGTCTGCATTGTGTTTTCTCAAAAGAAAACTTTGCTGCTTTCAAAGTTGGTTTTAATGAATTTTCTGAACTTTACTAAACACAGGAAGCATTTTTAAACAAAGCGTCACCTAAATCCTGTTTTTATTGCTCAGAATTGTCCAAATCTTTTAATTTCAGTCGAGAACTTAATAAATCTGAAAACTGGTCGTCTTTCTTTTAACAAGGCAAACTAAAAAAAACTTTTTAAATTTGGGATCTACAATAAGTTTCAACACAAATTTAAACTCCTCTATTTGTCTAAGTCAAGTCCTGCAGCTTAGTTTATTATTGAGGAGGAAAAAACTATTTTATTTGATCATTTTGGGCCATGTGAGAAAAAGTTTTAATCCAGAGGTTTTTTTGGAGATTCAGTAACTCTTTTCTTGTGTTTAGTAGTTTTTGTTGGACTGTAGATCATTTTTAACAGAAAAGTTTCAGTTTTACTGTCTGCACGGTGTTGCAGCTCCTCTGTTTGCTCTCCATGGTGCTGAAACGGCTTCAGGAAGTTCTAATAGTGTAAAAAATCCTTATTTAGGTTCAGTGAAGCATTAATATTACATTTACTATTTCCAACTAAATGCATGCTTTATGCTGAAGATAAATAAAAAATTCTGGGCTACACAATCAATTAAATTGAAAATATAAATTTGTTTTATATTTTTTTTCCTTATTTTACCTACACAAGAAATCTGTTGCCTTATTAAAAGAAAAACAGTCAATTCCAGATTTTTGTGTTATCAGTCGTTTACTATTTTATTTGCCAAATTGTAACCATTCTTGACTTGTTGTCAGGGGCCGAATAAAAACATTTCAAGGACCACAAATGGCCCCCGTGCCACACTTTGGACACCCTGAGATTAGGTGAGACTGTGTGGGGGAAATAAAAAGTGTCTTCAATCAGAGGCTTTTTTCAAATTTGCTGTAATACTGACTGCTACAGGAGACCTTTCTTGCCAACCTTAATGAGTTACAACATTTAATTTCCTTTTGAGTCAATAAAGTATCTTTGAATTGAATTGAAACCTTGTGACGCTTTGACAACACTAACACATTTCTGATGATGTAAACATTTATTAGACATTCAACAGTACAGAAGGAACAACATCACATCTATTTTCAATAAATACTCTTTAAATATTGGCAAGAGAAATAAACAGTAAATATTATTCAATAAATAACATTTAAAAGGAAACAGGTTTTGGTACAGACTTTGGAGCAGCATCAGTTGGACGGTAAGACTTCACCTTTGCTTTGGATCTGGAGAGAAGAAGAAAACGGATTCAGAAACGGATTCAGTGTGAATGAGGAGCAGTGTGTTCCTGCGGTTTTCTGCAGTGAAACTCACTGTATCTGCCAATCGTGTTGCAGCCCAGGGAGCTCATGGAGCCTATCCTGTCCATGCGGCGCCCGAAGCAGCCGGAAGACCTCTTGGACGAGTCGTTGCGGACGCTCTTCAGGTTCTTGGCGGAGAGGAATTCTCTGATTTGCTCCTCATCCAGGTCGGTTTGAGGCTGCCGCTCGCTGGACGTGTCCTCCATGTTCATCCTGTTAGCGCGGCCGTCCTCCTCAGTGACTCCTTCGTCCACCGCAGTCTGCTCTGAAACCGACTCCTCCAGTTTCTGAAGCAGCACCTGAAACAACCAGCATTAACCTTAGAAGCCTAATCCTCTCTAGTTTTATGACTTTCTGAATTGGGTCGCTGGATGCTCACCTTCAGGATGTCCATATCGGTGTCAGTGAAGCCGGTGCTGACGGGGTAAGTGCTGCTTGGCTCCAGGTTGAAGATGAGGAGCAGACCGCAGAGAGGAATGGAAGATAGAAACATATTTCTCTGAGAGATGCTGCCGTTCATATCTCCACTCGTTGGCCTTTGACTCGGCTGCTGTTCGGATGCTGGGCTCCACCAGCTGCTCCTTTATACTTGAGCCTGACGCCGAGGAATGCTGGGAATTTGAACTCCGGCTTTATGCATTCTTCACACCTAATTCTGATAACGGAAGCTGTCGGAAACTGCTCCTTATTAAGTAGCATATCTGTGATATCTGACAGCTGCTGCTTCCATATCCTACTTAGTTTCAGGAAAAGGTCCAACCCACCGTCCACTCAGGACTCAGATGTTGTCACTAGGCTACAGGAAGTTGTAAAATAATGACAGAGTTGCTAAATCGAGGCGTCTACATGGTAAAACAACATGTTGGTCACCAAATGGAGATAAGCACATTTTTTTCTGGGGTTCAGACTATGACCTCATTTCCTTCACTGCAATAAAACAAAACCTTACCAAGTATTTTGGGTCTAGTTTCTGATGCAAATAGCTTAATACACTTGAGATGAGACAAAACTAACTTACAAGTAACTTTTAAGTGAGGTATTGTAACTTGTTTTAAGTAATTCCTTAAATTACTTAAAACAATTGGAAAAAAATATTTGTTCCATTGGCAGATTATTTCATAAGACATTTTCCCCATGTTATAAGTGCTACTTATAACATGTTAAGTTACTTCTGTGTTAGTGTTGTCTTATTTCTATTCTAAGATATTTTCACTAAAAACTAGATCAAAACTACTTGGTAAGATTTTGTATTTTTTTCAGTGTTCAGAAGCAAAAAAAAACATTTTTCCTCTCAGTGCTGATAACTCGATAAAAATGCTTCAAAATAAGCCAAATGATAGTGTTTATGCAGTGAAAGTCACTATTTATTATTACTTTTTGCTATGTTTTGATTATTAGATCAGAGTAGAAAACAACACAGGAACGTTTGGTATGATAGGTATGCATGTTTTACCTGTAGAACTTGAACTGTTTTATCAAAGAGCTAAATTTAGACCAGAACCCATGTGGTCATGAGTTTCCTATTTAGCGCAGCAGCCCTAAAATAGACTCATCTGCTACGTTGTTTTTCCATAAATATTTTAACAAGGAATTTCATATATCAAAAATATACAATGTAATAACATTTCTGTCCTTAATTACACAGTTTGAAGGAGTAACTGAAAATTAAATTAATAATTTCCTACAATAGAAAGTGTAAGATACAACACAAAGTATTTGTTTTTTAATTACTATACACTTTTTGCATTTCAGTTTTTTTTTATAGTAAATAGATTCATCCCGTGACTTTTGCTCAAACGAGGGGTGTCTCAAAAAAAAAAATCCCAATTCTCATTTGATATGATTCAGAAACGATTGAAATGTCCCCAAATAAAAAAAAAATGCTTATTTATCTTTGGTTACAAACACAAAATAAAATTCACAAACTGACATCAGCACGAACATAAACAATATTCTACAAATAAAACGGGAAACGTAACAATTATGCAGTTATTAAAGGCACATTGTCGTTTTTGTCGATCTGGATTAATCGAAGACGGTGTCTCGGCCTCCATTTTGTAGCTTCCCAGGCTGAACGGTAGGTGGCGGTATTCAGCTTGAAGTTGTTTACAATCCGCCATTACAGAAAACAAGAAGAAGAACGAGAGCGATTTAACCTGTCCTCTCTCGTTCAGGGAAAACATTTGGACTCATTTTGTTTTTTTTTGTTTGTTTTTTTAAGGAAGTGCTTGAAAGACGGAGCTTTCCGAGTTTCACCGGGTTCAAGATGGAGCATTAACGGAACACCGCAAATACTTGGAGCAAAGCCACAACGGAGCTTTTAATGAGGTACTCCGCCGGTCCAGAGCGCTGTCCGGACTGGGAGAGTAGATGAAGCTAAACATGGATTAATATTTAAAACTGAATTAATTAAAGGACACCTCAATTCTGCCTCGCAAAACAGACTGGAGTAGATCGTGAGATTCCTTTGCACACATATCGATTGAAGTAGGAATCATAATGAATAATCGTTTTGAAGCAAACATCGATTTTGAATTGAATTGTGGCAACAAAAATTGTAATCAAATCTAGAGACAATAAAACAATCCCATTTCTACGCAAAATCAGACTTTGGTGAAACTTGGGTGAAGCCAAATCTACTTTAATTTATTCAACTTGGTTGAATGTAACACGCGTTTTCAGAGAAATTGTGAACCAAATCCTGCTTTTATTGCTCAGAAGAGACGTTTTCCTGTTTTTTTATTTTTCTCAATTTTTCCTCAATCTTTCAATAAGAAAAAGATCCGTTTACATTTTGAATGTACCATTGTTTACAAAATTTGACCCTTTTAATTAAAATAGTTTATTGCATAGCTGTTTTCTTTTTCGGTCTGTCAGAAACGGCACGGTGTCAGTCTTGATCATGGCCACCTGACTGACGGTAAATCAGTGAAACGTCCTGAAGAACTACACTAAAAAGCAAGTAAATCCAGATTTGGTTTCTTAGACTATTTTAAATGCTACTTAAAAATGAAAACCTTTTTTAAGAGGAGCACACATTGTTAGAGGCTAAAGTTGTGGTTCACAGCCCTGTTTTAGTCCATGCTTGTCCCTTTGCCTTGGCCACACGTCATCGTCTATGTTTTGGTAACAGATTCACCAAACAGGTACTTTTCCTGCGCACATGGACTCATGACTGCAGGCACATATTAACCAGCAATGACACAGCAAAACAGACCTCTGTCATGTTTGGTGACCACAGTAAGAACAAAATTGTTTCTGAGGATTTATCTGTAATAATAATCCAGAAGGATTCGAACAACGATAACCGAAAACAAAACTATCATTGTGTATAGAAAGTACACCCCACTTCTACTTCTAGGTCGTATGCATCAGGATCTAGTAAAATATTAAGGTGTTTACTATGAGCAAAGAGCAAAAACAACCCAGAAATGTCAGTAAAGTTGGCGGTTGTTGTTTTCTGACTGTCTGAATCTGGATTCTTCTTTCCAACATTTCTTCAGTTCATCGAGGTTTAGAGTGGAAGCATACTTCTCTGAAAGTCCCACCACAAAATTTTAATTTGGTTGATGTCTGGACTTTGACTAGGCCATCGTTTTCTTTTTGAGATCCTATTGTAGTTTTGTTGTTGTGTTCTGGTTCGGAACCAGTTTGGAGCCAAGCTTCAGCTGTTGGACTGGTGGCTTCACATTTGATGCTAGAGTATTTTGGTATGCAGACTCATTGACTGCAATATCTCAGGTTCTTTGGCTGCATAGCCACACCATATCATCAACCCTCCACTTCCGTGCTTCACACCTGTTAGGAAGTGTTTGTGCTGATGTGCTTTGTTGAGTTTTTTCTTAAAATGGAGTCATGCATTGGCATTAAGCAACTTTATTCTGGTCTCATTTTTCCAAGAGACTTTGTTCAAGAAGTCTTGCTTTGTTCAGCATTGATCTGACTTTGTAGCGAAGTTGCTCAGATGTTCCCTCCTTGGAAGATTAGCATTTATCTTCAGTGTGGATTCACGGATTTGGATGTATAATTATTAAAAATGAGAATTTTGCCATTTTTTTGTACTTCCATTTGAGTTTCTACTGCTTCTAAAAACAGCCAAGATTTTAAAACAACCCACCCAGATGTTTTTTGATGTCTGGAAATGAGTCGTTTCAAAAACCTTCTGAATGTAACGTCACAAATCAGCAGAAATCGCCAGTTACCTAGCAACCCCAGCAAAGTCCAGCTCATTACCTAGCAACCCCTGGGGAACTCTAGCCTGTTTGGTCAGCTGTTTTTCCTGCTGCATGTTCTGTACAATGGCTGCTGGAAAAGACAAGAATTTTATTGTTTATTTACCATCCAGAAACCACTTTCTGCATTCTTATTGATTGTGCAGGAGATTCCACTTCTGCTTTTCAAAGATGTACGGTTGTATAATTGCACATCTGTTTGGATCCTTTTTCATGTTCCAGTGTAAACTTTATAAAACGTTGTAAACCAAATATTTACATACACCAAATAAAAGGACACATCCACCATTTTTTCACATTTCTCACAGAAATGTTCCCAGGTCTTTTGCGAACATGTTTTCTCTGTAAGGTTCATACACTTTCTGTTTCCAAATATTCCTCTGGATTTATACATTTTTTTGTCTGTATGTAAACATCCAACCACCTCTAAACGCTGCACAGATTTACTCCAACCATTCATTTGCAGCAGCTCATTTTATTTTGTGACGTCTGTTCAGATCAATGTTCAACCACTACTTCAGTTACTTCTTCATGATGAGTGGGAAATTCAGGGTTAATGTGGAATGGTTCACACTTTAACCCTCTTCCTGGTTGCATTTTCAAAATGTGATGTTGCATGTCGAAATGATCTTCACTGCAGTCGGCTAACAGTTGCGGGTCACAGACCGCAGAAAGCTCAGTCATCAACCAAGTTGTAAAATTATTTTAAACAACAAACTGTTTAAACTTGAACTGTTATCTGGAAGTTTTTTAGTAAACAAACAACTAATATAATATTTAATGCTTTTTTTTCTAACATTAACGAGTTGATGCTTGTGAAATAATTTATGAAAACCTGTGAAACCTCTGTTTAGTTTTCAAGTTTTTATTATGCTATTCAATACTTTAAGAATATGTTTCAAACTAAATATTTCATTTGCAAGCCACATATTTAGTTTGTAATTAAATATTTAGCTAAAACGTAAATAAGAAGCTAAATACTTTGGATCTAAATATTTAGTTTTTGTCAGATCAGACTGGGTGTTGATTTTAATTTTTACAGTTATTTGTTCTTTTTTAATGAATCTGATCAAAAATAGAAACTATGAGAGAAGTTATCAACACCTGTACCAACTAAACAGAGTGTTTATTGTTGTTATATTTCAGTTTGTCACGTTAGTAACTGAAGGAAAATAAACAGTGATCAGGTCTAGTTTATGTTGTCAGTGTGGTCAGAGTCCCCTCAGCTCCAGATGAGTTAATAAGATCTGATGATTATTAAAATAAATCTAATTAAAACTTTTTATTTGTGCTGAGTCCTGCATATAGCTGTCCCCACAAATAAACCAATCAATCAACTTTATATGCAAAATAATTATTTTACTGCAATACAGAATATCACAAGGCAACTTGACTTTATCCAATAGAAAGATAAATAATAAATACACAAACAATAAATTAGAATTCAGCAGCCTTCATTTTAAAACACAATGAAAGGGAGTAAATCTGTGTTGTGGGTGAGAGCAGTAACTGCTGCGGCGCTCGTCTCAGGAACATCTGGGAGAACGGACCTGCCGACACAAAAACAGAACGTTTTTATACCAGGACACAAACAAACCGTCACATTTCTCTTTTCCAAACACAAAAGACGCTGAAATAAAAAAACAGCCATGCTTGAATCCTTGTTCTTTGCAGGATTGAATAAAACTATAAATATATGCTGAATGGAGAACGTTAAAAACAAACTGTAATATATTATGTTATAAATCAGTTAATTGCTTGATCAATTAAAACAAATTCAATAATTTCCATTTGCATAATTTATAGTTTTTCTCTCTTTCTACCAAAGGCTGTTTAATTAAAGTCTTCAGTCTGGTGTTTTAGTCTCATCCAGCTGTTTTTGAAGGACAGTTTAGTTTGCAGAAACTTCATAATTCATTTTATTTGTTGTTTCATTTATTTTGTATATGTAAAATGTCTTCCAGTGTTAAATGTTCACTAGAATTTAAAGTTTATTGACCTTTGACCTTCTGCTCTTGTGTTATTATGGCAGCATTAAATGGTCTGAAAACAACAATATTGTCGTTTATCAGAATAACTTCTCGGACAATTTATCTTTCAGCAGAATGTCGTTATAGTGACAGACCTACTATATTGTAATACAATTATGATGCATTTTGAAACTGAAACTGCAGGATATATGATGTGATATTTTTTAAAAAGATGAAAGAAATTTCATGCCAGTTTGGTACCTCAGCAGCCCAGTCCGCTGAAGGAGCCGATCCGCTCCAGCCGGACCCCGAAGCAGCTCCTCAGGCCGCCTTTCTTGTATCGGCTCCACGAACGCTTGGAGGTGGTCATGATGTCTTTGAGGAAACGCGCCAGCGCGTTGTCTTTGGCCAGCGGCGCGGAGCTGCGGCTGTCGGCGGCGCTCCAGGGCTCCCGCCGCCCCGCAGCGCCAAGCACAGACCTGTCTGAGCCGAAGTCGCTCTCCTCCACCTGCGCCTCCTCAGAGGAGAAGGGAAAGTTGCTGATTTCAGTCTCCAAAAGCTGCTGCAAACTCTGGGAAAAAGGAAACATCCTTAAAATGACTGGTTTCTGCATGCAAACACGTCAGCAGCACTGATTTAATTTGTTGGACACGTCGGTGGAATGATATCCACTCAGGTGAACCTACCTGTATGTCAGAAATGGGTTTAGCTCCTATGAAATTAATGAACAGCAGAGAAAAACAGCAAACGGAGAAATTTGGCAGCATTTTCTTCTTTCTGTGGCGGTTTCCAGTCGTTCCTCTCTGTGATGACTCTCGTTGCTGCTGCCGCTCTCCTCTGGGTCTCCGGCGCTGCAGGTGCCGCCTTTATACCGACCTGATTTCGTCACCATGCGATCCGGAGGAAAATTAATGAGGTGTGACTAATGGTGCTGCCTGCTGGAGTGGAGCCTAACCTGACTCTCGGAGGTGTTCGGTCTCTCTGAAGCTGCCACAACGTGACTGAAGACTCTGGCTCTCAACTCTGTGAGGGTCACAGCTTCACATTAGCTGCTGAACTTAAACTGGACTCTAGAGATGAAGATCCCACTGTCACATGTTATTAGTTTGTCTGCGCCTCTTTCTGCTGTTTCGGTTAAATCTAAACTTTATCTGATAAAACGTTCCTCTGAGGAGGGTTCAAACTATGGAGGCTTTGTTTGTTATATTTTTAGTGGAGTACCTCCTGTTTGTGTTCAACTGTTCAGAGATTAATTTCCACATAATGCATGCAGCTATACCAGCTGGCTCACATTTTTATTACAAATAAACAGCTAAACATGGGTTGCATAAATAGTCACAAAATTTTATAATTAAAATGGACATTTTTAACTTTTTTCTTTCCTTGTAATGCAACATCATTATCAGAATATGTTGCCTAATTATATAGAAGGTGGGCAAACTTCAAGAAAGAACTAAACTTAAGTAAACAACACAATAAAGTGGAGGGCACACTTATGCTAATCAGCTAATTTTTCATCCAGCGCTTCAGCTAACTTTGAAAACATTTAGCTCACTTAGCTTCCTCCAAATTAATTTTTTCAGATAAATCATAAAGCTCTCATTTAAGTGGCTGTTTTGTTAAATTTCAGTTGAAAAATGTTTGATATCTTTGTTGAAGTTTTGGTTTTCTACTTAAATTCTTTAAGTAGTTAGTTGTTTATATTCATGCTCTTATTTTGAAGACTGTTTACAAAGCACTTGCATTTCCTCTCTCTTTTTCCTCCATTGATCCCCGGATGCAGCCAACGATGTTTATCCTGTACCCAGAATGCATCGCTGTTCTACAGTAAACGGTTTAAGATTAAGAAGTGATCTCTGCAGTGGTTGGTTAATTTAAACACCTGCTCTGCTGATCTGTCACAGTTGGTGTTTAGGTCGTCTTTTTTAATTATTTTTTAATTGAACCGAAACACTAAATTCTGCAGCACATCTAAATGTTGTGGTTGTCAAAGTCAAGCTAGCATAACTGACCTAGTTCCCTCTTGCTTGTCATTTTTTCTAAATTAAAACTTTTTCCTGACCTTGTTATCTAGTTGTTCTAGTTTTGACAAATGGTAGCAAAGCACTGCGTCCCTTTTTCTTTTATACATCAAGGTGTACATTTAAGATTTGGCGTGTTATGTTGATAACATGAAAGCTAATGCTAGTCATCGTCGGTGAGCAGCTGTTTTCCCTCCACAGGGCGATGGGCGGGATCTTGCTCTCGTGATGTCACGGCGCGAGGCGTCCATGGGCAATATGGGACCAATGGTCAAGAGATTAGTTGGCATCAGGGCCACAATCTAAAAATAAAACTGTGTGTGTGTGAAATAATTCTGTGCCGTTTCTCAGCTTTTCCTAGAACTGTGTTTTCCAGAACAAAGATCTCTGAGGTTGTTCCTGGAATCTCCTGGAGTCTCTTTCCAGCAGGTTGGTCCAGTGACCACTGGCGCTGGTCCATAGGGAACTTACATGGCATTGGTGCTGCAAGGTTTCGACTCCAATCTTGACAACCTTTTGCAAGTTTTCTGAAATGCTTTGAAAGATATATAAATAAATCATCCGTCATATAAATATTAAATGGTTAAATTGTTTTTCTGCTTTTTGTTGTCTTTAGTTTTTTAGGCATCCAAGTACACTGCTGTATTTGTTCTTCATTGCATTAATGCAGCTTAGTAAATTTACTGTCATATTGTGAGATTTCCATTGTTCTCTCTTCACACATGACCTCTACATGTGCAAATGTACATGCACAGTTATTTGCACAGTCTGAGATTTCAGGCTTCATCCATTGAATTCAGAGTTGAGAGATAAAGATTACAGCTCAGACTCATGTTTCACTTTATCTTCGCCTGCAAGATAAAGGTGAAGATAACCTGCCTGTTGCTCCAGCATGGCACCAGACTGTCCTCTAATCTTCTCTTTCTAAACTTAGACTCATTCTATTTTTGGAAAATGTTTGCCAATCATTACCTAGACGCGGAAATGAGTAAACTGTGCGACAGTGGAGGCTCATGAAAAATTTACAAGCACGTCTTTTCAGCCAACAAAGAAAGAAGTTACAACATGGAAACCTTAGCCAGATCTTTGCACCAGACGTCTTCTGGAGGCCTGAGCCTGCCAGTCAAAAGGTAAACTGATCATTTTTGACCAGACTGATCTGGTCCACTTCAGCTTAAAGTGGACCAGATCAGTGGTACACTGGCTTTTCTGGAGGCCTTTAAAATCTACAGATATGGAAAACCTTTCACTTCATTTTCTGTTTAGACCAAGCTACACTGATAGATCTTTGGGGAAAATGCAGGTACATTTCTGTCAAAGCTTATGATTCTTCATGCATTCAGCTTAAGAATTATGAATTGTGCCTTTATGACATTCTCCAGACATCCAGAAAACTTAAGGGATAACCTAAGATTTGAGTAGAATATAGACGAAATTGTTCCAAATTTTAAATTTGTAAGAATATTGCTGATTGTCTTGTTCAGCTGGGTTTCATGGAGAAACATTCGTCTGTTTTAAAAGCAAGGTCAAAATGTGACATTTCAGTTTGGCCTGCAGTTTTCACCCAACAAGAATGAAAACAATTACGGCATGATCCCAAGTGCAGTTACATGTTGAATTGTTTCTTGATGGATGGCTGTGGCACAGAAACACTGATAAACACTTAGATGTACAAAACGTACTGAGTTTCATGAGACGCCTCAGAGCTGCCTGTCCTGCTTTCCACATTTTGAGGAGATAATCTGCTGAAAGGAGGAAGTGCTG
Source organism: Poecilia formosa (assembly GCF_000485575.1). Lineage (NCBI taxonomy): Eukaryota > Metazoa > Chordata > Actinopteri > Cyprinodontiformes > Poeciliidae > Poecilia > Poecilia formosa. Next base: position 124,705 of record NW_006800290.1, on the reverse strand, counting down.
GGATGAATCGGCTCATTGTTTCCTTGTTTCCTGTTTGTATTATTCCAACCTCATAGAGTACAGTCCCTGGACTCTAATCTGAAACTGTCCAGCAATGTTTCATAGTCATGATTGGATCGTTGCCAAGTGCATCTTTGTCACCGGAGTGAATATGTGACACATTACCATAGAGCAGCAATGTGTCGCAATGAGTCAGCGTCAGGTCAGTGACCTATTACAGTAAGCTAGATTCTTCCTTTCAGCTGCTCCTTTTAGGGATTACTACAGAAGATCTTCCTCCATTTCCTCCCCATTCCTGACATTTCTCAGGCTTTGGGATTCCACTGACCCACAGAAGGAGACAATATCCACAAAGAAAGCATGGAACAGTGGTGCACCTTCCTGGCAATGAAAGATTCAGAGTGCAGTGAAACATGAGGTAGCTGTTGGTAGAGATGGTCTTCTTCCTGCTCTGGCGTTACTTGTGGAGTACCACAGAGGTCCATTCTCAGTCAGTTGGCTTCCGGTAATAATGTAAACAGCCTTGGTGTGTTATCTAACCAGGATATGTCAGTAAGGTTTAGGCTGCATCACCTTCACTGCAAAGTCAGCTCAGGGAGAACCAACACCAAGCCCAGGTCCACTGTCACTGCCCAACCAGCCCAAATGTCAGTGAGCCCACAGTCACACTGCGGACCGCTCCCAGCCAGAACCCAGAGACTCCACTAGCCAGACAGACCAGGCGGCGAAACCAGGAACCAAACATCCTGACGACCCCCAGAGAACCAAAATACCACCTGACCTCCAACTCCATACCAGACGCCAACCAGAACCAACAAAATACCAGACGCCCCCATCTGACGTTTTTAGTTTGATAAACCGACATTTAAACCTCATAACTATTACTCAGGTAAATCATCTGCAGTTCCCCCTCTGTTACACACACACACACACACACACACACACACACACACACACACACACACACCTTTTCCCCTCAGCTAAAGTCCATAATTGGAACATGGGTTCCTCATTACAGAAATCTGCTTGGCTGAAATGAGCAGCATGTGGTCTCAGTACTGTTGAACTGATTTCTTTTTTTTATTCACGATGGTTCAAATAGTGGTTTGTAGTTGGTGCCTATAAACACCACATGGGCCACCAACACCATCATAGGTCTGGATGTCATTCTGTTTTCTTTACAGCACTTAAAAATGCATTTTTGTTTGGAGTTGATGTTCCTGGACCCACCAGGCCCAGCTGCTTCGTAGGTATCACTGACACATAAAGGTTTGTGTCTTTCAAACATAGAACCAGAGACAGGTATTTATTTTCCTGTGAGTGAATGCAAATTGTGCAGGAGGTCCAATCAACAGTCTGCTGGCTACAAAGGTTCCCCATTTTTTTCCGCTTGAGGCCCGACTCCCAAAATGTCTGCCAGTCACATCGGCTTGTATTCTTTTGGACTTTGGGAGGAACCTGGAGTACCCAGAGAGAACCTTTCCATCACCCTTCATGCACAAAGCTCCATGAAAACAACAGCTTTCATGACTGCCCCACTGCAAAGCTGCACCCAAACCAGAACAGGACAAACATTCCCTCCAGCAAGTTTGGTTCCTCTGGGTTTTCTCCCACTGGGAAGAAGAAGCTTGAAGGTTGAATAAAACTGCAACCCAACAGTAAATCAAACAAAAAAAGGCCGTTATAAAGTAAATTTTCTGTCAGGTTTGAGCCGCCGGGGCAGGAGTTGAGCGCTTCGCCATGATTGGCTGCCACACCCAACCACTGTGGCCAAATGATCTGTCCTCTCTGTCGCTGCCTCGCCACAGTCATGTCAGCCACACTCACTTGTCCTGAGGTGTGGAAGGCAGGGCCATCATTGGGGGAAACGACTCTTGTGTTGCATATCAGCCCTGATAATGAAACTGTCACAAGGCCGGACGGCATGCTGGCTGCAGCTCTGCAGTGATTAGGCTCAATTACTCACTTTCCTTTCCTCTCGGTCAATAAACTGTTAAACTCTAAATAGAAATCAGTGTTTTGTATGTTTGTTTAGTGGTGTTACGGCAGCCATAAGCTGGTTAATTTGTAAGCAGAAGGTGAGGATCAAGGACAAATACCTCCTGAAAGCAGGTCAATAAATCATTTCGTCCTTTCCAGGAATCTTGTTTATGTTGGTAATAAACCGGAACCCAGGTACAGATGTATTTATTTGACCTAATGACAGATGTTTAGTTTATTTCATGTAAGCATCCATTCTAGAATTGCGCTGCATGTTGGAGTGACTGTACTTTCTTTTTCAAATTTGAATTCCTGCCTTTCCAGAGGAATATTGTTTTATTGGACAACCTAAAACAGGTGTCCTTGTCTTGGACAGCTGACAGTGTGTCTTCAGTCAGAGGCTTCTTCAAAGTCACTGTAATACAGACAGCTACAAGAGCTCTGCCAACAGCCATCACTATCTACAATAACTCTTGGAAGAATTTGAATTAATACGAGTTACATTTCATTTCCTTTTTGGATTTGTATTTTTTTAATTGGACTGAATTTTAATCAGCTTTCTCATAAGACAGCAAGTTATTTTTTTCTATTCTTTTAGTTTCCACATCTAGAGACTGAACTTTTTGCCCATTTTTGTTTCCAAATAGGTTAAACTCAGTGAGATTCAATCATGTCTTTCCAAAGGTTCTCAGTTGGATTCAGTCTGGACTTTTACTAGGCCATTCTAAATCATGGATTTGCTTTCCGGCAAGACAACACTGGATGCTTTGTGTGCCAAACAGATAGAGCTGCACTGGATTGAAGAACACAAGGTGGATGTTCTGGGGTGGCCTAGTCAAAGCCCAACATGACAGAGCGGGAACAACAAGAAGAATGGAAGAAAACTGTCCAGCTAAGCAGCCTGAGACTGATCCACACAAATACTGACTGCAGAGGTGAATGTTTATGTAAACACTTATTTTGTGTGACACATTCAGTGGTGAGCTCCTAAAAAGATGCATCAATGCTAAGGTGCTACATCAACAAGATGTTTAGCAGGAGCTAATGCTAAAGTGCTAACTTCAAATTATATTTGCTCTTAAAAACTACAACCCTCAAGCACCAATTTAACTTTAACTTTATAATTTATGTGTGTAAAGCCCCTGGACATTGTTTATGTCTGTCTTGTTCTCTACTGTCTGTTTTTATCTTATTCCTGCTTTGTTCCTGTTTGAAATCAGCTTATTGGGAACAAACGATGGAGGAGAAGAAACAGAACTTTGGAGTTACAGTTTTCAAAATAAAAGCGTTAATATTAACGTCTAAATACTTGTTAACAGTCAATAACCAAAACCTCAACACAGATGTCAAAGTTTACAAAATAGTGCTAAAAGTTAGTAAAAATGCTAAAAATGAGCTATTAGCAGATTACAACAGAAGGAAATGGGCAGATATCACACCTGACACAGTTACACTGATTGACAGTATTTGGAAATATTAGTTTAGTTTGGCCCACATGACAAAACGTTTTGTCATGTGGGCCAAAATCGACAAGTGAATAGCAATTATGTCCCCCCAAAATTTAATAAATAATAGAAAAATTAAAATCAAGCAGTAAAGTTGTTTTTTGTAAAAGAAAAAAAAATGATCCAAAGCTTTAAAATGATTTTGCAGATTTTCTGTAGTAAAATAAATTTCTAGTTTTCAAATTCTTTTGGGCTTGAATGAAAACATTTATTATCTTATAAGAAAAAGATTTTAGTTGATTCCTTTCAAAATACCTGCTATGTTTAGCCAAGTTTAATAAATTAAATAAAAGTTTATTTTATAAAAAATAAACTTTTTATAAAATAAAAGTCAACTTTTCAGTAAAAGTCTTTACATATTTGCATTAACGTTTTCTATTGTGAGAAAATTACAATATAAAAAATATTATGTTTAATCAGGGTGACCATTTCACCCTGGTTAAAAACGAGGTTTGCATCAAGCCTGTGATGCACAGGCGAGATTTTCATAATTCTTGAATTGTAGTTGGGGGGCCACACAGATTCACTCATAAATGGCCCCCGGGCCACATTTGGACACCCCTGGTTTAGGGAAGCTAAATGCACTGAAAATGAGAAAACGCTACGGCGTTCAGCTAACAATTAGCTCACTGTTAAGGCACCACATCAGAACCATCTCTAAAGCAGAGATCAGGAGTAATTTGCTTTAAATGTTCAACATTTCCCCATTTTATCCCGTGTTATGATTCAATGTTCCCCTGATGCAGATTAAAGTATGTCAGTAACAAAGCCTGCTGTCTGATCAGCTGAAACGGTGCGACTGGGAGATGTTTGTGAGCATGAGCAGCTCATTTGTGCTGATGCTTGGCTGTAATGTGTTCCCACGCCGGGACTGCAGTAGTGACTGTGGGAGTCACGGCCCCTCCAGGCAACGACATTAATAAGTGTCAGGAAGCAGCAGGAGCCCACCAGTGGGAGAGGGAGCTTTCTAAAGAGGTTTTAATGACATTGAAAACAACTAACTGCTTCGTGCTCAAGCACATGTAAAGCAGTGTGGGGAAGTTTTTCCAGTGCACGCCTTTATAACTGTTACAACATGTTTTTCTGTTTACACCATTTGCACTTATTATGTTTATTCCATATGAAGGGTCAGAAAATAAACTAAAACTCAAAAGAAACCTTGTTTACAAAATCTTACAAAGTATCTTTGGTTCATTTTCCATTGCAAATATCTTAGTGCACTTGAAATAAGGCAAAGCTAACTTAAAAATAACCTTTTCTCTTATTTCAGGTGTATTAAGATATTTACACTAGAAACTGGACCAAAACTACTGAGTGAAATTTAGTTTTCTGCAGTATAAAAGTTAGGAATCGATGTCACAGGAATAGGGCCTTAAACCAAAACACCTGATATTTTTAACAAAGGGTCACCAATACTTTTGTCCATGTGTGTAAATTTTATACATTAAAATAATGCTTTAAAATCGCCTTAAGATGTAAAATTATAAAAGCTTATGCTGTTATGTAGACATCTATATATACTTGTCCAATATTTCCACATATTTACTTTCACACGATTTCCAATCAACATTGTGTTTTATTGACTTTGCATTCTAAAATGCCATTTATAAGCAGTTCAACCTATTAATGAACCTCCTGGCGACATGTTGAATTCCTAACAGGAAGTTGTGGTTGTTTTGAAGGATTCTGATTGGCTGACATAGGTTTTACCTTTGCGCTACACTGCCCCCTATGGGTTCGGTGTTAAAGTATTTTGGAGAGTTTGAATCATTCACCGTGTCTTGCAGAGATCCTCTCCAGTCTTTTGGAGAGAAATGCTGCCATTGGCTCATCTGCAGCAGATACTGACACGCTGTGCTCATTTCCACTCATCAAGAGGCTGGAAACGGTTCGGCCTGCTGCGCCCATCAAGCCAGTCCTTCAATACCTTCAACCTGAATCCACTTTTAGAAACTGCTGCCAGGCCCAAAATAAAATTATCACAGTCTCTTCTTTGACTGTACCTTTTCCAGCTGATATCAGCCTCTGAATGTTAGCATCAGAGCTAATTAGCAGCTCAGAGTCACAAGATGAAGCTGATTTTGAAGATAAAAAGTTTCCCTGAAACTCTTTTCATCTCCAGCTGAATTATTTTACAGTTTAATTTCCCAGCATAATCCAACACAAAGACACAATCATACACACACTAGTGTTGTATGAGACCCGTCTGGAGACCTCTTTTTATGGTCTCGGCCCCATTTGGTCTCAGACATTGAGGATTTGGCATTTTATTTCAAGACCACAACTGTGGAAATGTCACTAAATTGTCAGCATATTTGTCCAGTTTATTTGTCAACATTCTTGTTTTCACTGGATGCAAAACATACAGGTTACAATCCAATCAATAACGTGACTTACTAACTTTATATTTGTAACTGTGCAGCTATCTTTGCTAACCTCTACGGAGCTTACTTTTCTTTGAGCTTCCTTTCAAAGTGATGCTAAAAGTTGGACGTTGTCCTCACCGTCTCTGAATGCGAAGAGCTGCTGAATTTACACGTTATTATATGCTTTCTTATGATTTATGTAGGTAAATTTATTACCAATGAATAGATGGGCATCTTTTCCCGCTCCGAGACAAACACTGCGCATGTCCTGAGCGCCGTGCGCGAGTCAAAGGGTAAATAGATAATCATTACATATTATTAGCTTTAGGTTAAGATTGTGTACAACTAAAAATTAAGAGCAAGAATCTAGTTCATGTGGAACATTATTTCATTCATTTACATTAATCATGTACATGTTTGTAAAAAAGAAAAGCTTGTTGCAGCCAGCCCCACCCACCAGCTCCTGGGCTGACCTCTGACCCGCTCTCCATCTAACGGTCCGGATAATCCCTACGAAGGCTAACATATGTAGCTACATGAAAAATCTGCAAACTATTTTTAATTGATTAAACGATTGTCATAATAATTGATTACTCACTATAAAACTGTTTCCTCTGATCCTTACTGCACATCTCTTTTAATTTCTTCTTTTCTCTTTATTTTAGTGATGAATCAGCTACAACCAAATTCTCCAAAACATACAGATAGTAAGGTCAAGTTCTCCCTCGAAACCGCACCTTACCAAGGCAACAACAACAACAAAAAAAGAAACAAACCAATGTTACATTTCTCAGTTTGCTTCTGATGTGAATCTTAAAAACTTATAAACTCTGAGCAGTTCTTGTAAGGAAGTTAAATTACTCCACAGAACATAGAAACGTATTATTTTCTATATTAGAGCGCCCTCTTGTGGGTAACACACAGATAGCGCTTTAGTAACTTCTCTGTCATCTTCAATTTAACTTCAAATATTGTGAAATTATAAAACATTCAATACATCCCTGCAGGTAGAATTTTGCTTAGACGTTTAGACATTTTACTTAGCTGAGCAGGAGTAGGACAGTATATTTTTCTTCTGCAATAGAAACTATAAAAATATTCCAATTTATCAGCATTTTGTCTCCCAACAGCAGCAAGATGGTTCCGGGAGGTGAGCAACACCAGGCTGCAGAGGGAAATGATAATCTAATTTAATTGCGACATTAAATAATTATAGCCACCGTAGTTTACATCAGTGTTGGGGCTGCGATCCCCTGGAGAGCCACCAAGGGGCGCCAGAGGGGCCTCAAAGCTGGAGAGAAAATGAGAAAAAAATAAAAATAAAAAATTGAAACCCCTTTTTATTCTTAAGTTTTGCTTTCTGTTTTTCAATTAAAAATATATGTATGTATGTATGTATGTATGTATGTATGTATGTATGTATGTATGTATGTAATATATTTATATAAGTTAAAATAATGCATTACATGTTTCTGATTGACATAAATAAATGTAATAATTAAGGACTATCAAATAAAAAACATTCCAAAGTATAATTCTTTACATATTTTGAAGCAGTAAAGTGGGTCGCTGCCCAGAAGTTAATGCTGTTTGGGGCCTGGAGGACTCCTGGTTTAGACTGTAAACTGGTCTAAATCTAAGGTTTAATTGTAGATAATTAAACCTTAAAAAATGTTTGTATATTGGGCTTCTATAAGTCCAATATACAAACCTAAAATCACTTGTAGTACCAAAAGCAAATTCATTGTCTACCAAAAATAAAAAATAAAAATATGCAAGACATTTCTGTAGGAATGACATTTCAAGTCTTGCTAAAATACTTATCCTTTGTTTCTTCTCTGCTGTCCTTATAATCTGAGATTGAAGAGGTGAAGGTATGACAGGTTGTTATTGATCAACAAGTTATCAGAGTGTGTGTATGTGTGTGTTGCTAGATGTTTTGTATTCCAGTCAAGAAGACTGAGTCATGGTTCTAGTAAACAGCATCCCTACAGACGTCTCAGAGTATTGATGACATGTCCTAGACAATGGCAGACATGAGACAAGGACACAAACCATGATCAGCATCTATTTTATTGATTGTTGTGTTTTAACCATCCCCTCTCTCCTGCACACACACATCCACAGAAACACACACACTGAGGTTAACTGAATTAAAGCTTTAGTGAAGAAGGATGGAGGAAATGTATGGAGGAGAAAAACCACCCACTTGATGTGGAGGAGATAATGGACCAGATAGCTGCTTAGAAACAAACTCAATTTGCAAAGCAGAAGATCAGAACATGGGAAAAAAGAAGAGGATATAATCAGGATACGGCAATAACCTGCTTTGTTTTCCTGAAAAGCCATAAGAGTAGCAATTTAAATGTTAACAGTCCAACCCAAGACTTAACTGAACCTGGCCGCAGACTGAACAAACTGAGCAATAAAGACAGAAAGGACGTTAAACTATTCGACCAGGCAGCAAAGAAGAGGATTTCAGATGGGTCAAATATGAAAACTGAAAGAAAAACTAGAATAAACTCATCGAAACAGACTGTAATGACCTAGCTAGCACTGGACGTTGCCAAGAACGTTTGCCGACAACGTTCGGCCGACGTAAAATGAGACGCCATTAAACGTCCGTTCAGTGAACGTTGGTTAGCCGTTTGTTAGCCCTATGCTAGCTCACCCTCCGTTGGTTAGCCTAGCTGCAGGTAATAATGGAGAGATATCAGATTGATAAGACACCGGAATTCAGAGACAGACGTTTTTTACCATTCAAGACAACACACCGTCTTAACGGAGGAGCTGAACCTTAACGGCAGGAGACGGTAGGTTAATATAACGGCATCGTTTTTATGACGGTGTGTTAGGGCCACGCTAAGGTTTCTTTTTTTTCCGAGAATAAAAAGGATAGGATAAAACTTGTTATGAGAATACAATCATAATATCAGTAGAGTAAGGCTGTAAATTAGGAGAATGAAGTTGTTATTAGTAATTTTAAAAATAAATTTTTACAAGTCTGTCACGTCAGCTCTTATCGAAGCATTGCTCTCATTAAAACGACTCTTTTGCGTAATTTCGCGTCTTTATTGTAGTAATAGTATGACTTTATAATATTATGGCTTTATTCTTGTAATTAAAAATATCTTAGTCGTTGGCATAAGTTTATTTTAACACTTGCTTCAGATAATAACAATATAGCCAATTGATGGCTAAAATAGTTTTTTTCGCCCTGAAAATGCACCTGAGCAAATGGCAAAATAAGTCAATTTTATAGTTTTTATTTATACTTTAAGATATGCAGAGAAGCTTAAACATGTAGAGCTACCCCATTATTAATTTCTAGTTAAGTTATTTTGCAGAATTAGTGGTTGATTGGATTGTGATAATACAGACCTTTCCCTGTTATTTGTTATATTTCCCATTTTGGTTTGACATATATTGTGTCCAGTGTGTGCCAGAAGTCTTTTTATGAAAACGTGCTAACCGTGTTTCTTGGTTGGTGTTTGGCCGATGTTTGTTCCCAAAGAGTGCATGATGACTTGGAATTGATGCAGAATCTTTTTATCGCTTTGTGTTTTTAACGGACTCAACCCACATTTCCACCAATTTCCTTACAAATCTAGCACCATTTAAAGAGTAACTAAACCTCTTTTTTTGCAAATAAACTGTCTAAATTGGTCGCTAAGCATGCTGTTTTTAAGTTTTATTTGCAAATTGTATTTTTGTGTAAATTTGTTTGATTCCCCAAATATTTGATGTAAAACTGTTTTCACATTGGATTTAGCTCCACTTTAAAAAATAAACAGTTTTTAAACGACATGAGTTTCTTTGTTAACAAGCAAAAAAATAATTTTTTGTTCTTTTAGTGCCAAATTGTATACTGCTGCTGTGGATATAATCCCAGATGGGCTACACTGCCTCATAAAGTTTTCCTCCAACCATGTTGGGTTATCCTGTCTGTTTTAAAAGCAATCTCCTGTCTGTTCTTTGGTTGATGCTGCAGAGACGTTTCTTAGTGTTTTTCCTCAGACACACGGCCCAACATATGCTCTAGCTGAGCGAGATCAGCGGCACCACATGGGGTTGCCACATCCTTTATCAAACGAGCCACATCCAACCGCGGGGGGCATTCACAACGATTATCATACGGCTCCCAACGTGTTTGACAAAAAGGGCACAAATGGGTCGCCATATTGCACCCAGCTTCAGAAAGCTGTCAGGATAAAAATGTCTGCCAAAATGACTGAAAACAGAGCGGCAATAAAACCAGGAAGTGAAACGAAACAAAAACAAACAAACAAAAAACCAATATGGTTCCACTCACCACAGCAGGGCTAAAACATTTATGACAATGACTCTGATAATCTGAAATAAAATAATATATAATACACCATATATTCATTGTTTCATATCTTAGGTAATCCTCTTCTCAAATTTCAAAAATCCTTGAACAACCAGCAACACAAACTAGATACGAGACTAAATTATTTTATGACTGTGATGCTGTGGATTTTATTAAATAATAAATACACACAAGCAATTACCCATCCATTGTCTATTCCCGAGAGGCGTTACGGGACTTTGCAATAATCACTTTAAAAACAGAAAAACAACTCTTAAAATACTAAATCTCAAAATTTATCAAGAAAATTTCTGGATTTTCTTAATGGTGCAAACGTAGTTGCTGCAAGTTAAACCATGGTTCCTCTGTTAGCTTTATCAAGAACTGGTAAGTAACTGGAAGATGGACTTCATTAAGTAACGAGCAATGGTTGCTATGGCGATGCTCACCTTTTTTTATGGCAGAAAGGGTGAATGAAGCCCACAACACCACTAAAAGTCAAATAAATTCACCCGTATTCAGTCATGTTAAAACTGTGAGTGGTAGCGCCTTCTAGTGGTCACATAAGTGTATTTTAATTTGTCTTCTGTGTTTTATGTAGAAAACATGTCAGAATAATGGCAGGAGCAGATTAAAGTTTAGTGGTTTAACAGAAAAGTGCAGCAACGGGAAACAAGCTGACAGAAGACAAAAAAAACTTTATTTGATTTATAAACATTCAGCAATTAAACTATGGATTCAAAAATAAAAAAATTCCAAAGATTTTACAGGATTAGACTTTAGCCTTAGCAAAAGATTAGGTGGTAAATTAATAAAATCATAAATCAATCAAAAATATATACATAATATTCAGAAAACCTGAGCAGTGATTGTATGAAAATCTTTAAAAGGGGAAAATCTCACTGTCAAAGAGCAGTTTAAACATTAAATATGGATGAAAACATAATAAAACATAGTAAAAAATATTTAGACAAAATTTACATTTTTATATTTCCATATTTAAGTAGTAAAATTAGTGAAATTAGTGTGCATAAAAATAACATTATTCTTGATATGAAAATTTCCATATCAAAAAATACAATTTACTACATTTATTAAGCAAAATTAAAAACTTGATAGCTAGCTTTTAATTTCGATAGATAAAAGGCAAATTGTCTGAATGAAAATTAATGTGAAGTTACTAATTAAAGTGCTTGGAGTTGAAAAACGTTAAAAAAACATTTTTAATTAACGTTTTTTTAACATAAATATATGTGGAGGCCTGTCACAATAAATCAGATAATCGCATGATGAATTAAAACGAACTCAATAGTTTCCATTTGCATGATTTATCATTTTTCTCTTTTTTAAAATCTGGATGATAAAAGTCTTCAGTCTGGTGCTTTTGTTTCAACCAGCCCTTTTTGAAAGGACAGTTTTGCTTACAGAGACTTCATAATTTTGACTGAATTCCTTGTCAAACGGCGTTTTGACTGAAGTCCAAAGGGTTGGAGTCCCAGTTGACGGCGTCTCAACTAAAGTTCTACAGTTTTTTATTTCTCTTTCTCACTGTTTACATTTTAATTATGTTTTTTAAATCTCTTTCTCACATGCTGTTTTTATTTTAATTATGTAAAGCACTTTGAAATGCCTTGCTGCTGAAATGTGCTATACAAATAAAATGTGATTGATTGATTGATAATTCATTTTATTTGTTGTTTCTGTAGTTTTATTTATTTATTTAAGATATTTAAAATACTTTCCAGTTCCAGTGCTAATTATTCATCAGAAATTAAAGTTTATTGATCTTTGAGAATGTGTTCTTGCATTATCATTATGTAATTATTACATTATATTATTTGAAAATGGTTTCAAAACAACATTATCATTTTTAGACAATAGGGATAAAACTTCAAATTTTGTCATAAAATCAGTTAATACTTAAAGATTAGGTAAATCTGAATCAACTGATTACTGAAATAATTTTCATCCCTGCACACAGAGATGTGATGTAGCAGCATTTTGAAGAACAACAGAGCCGTGTTCCAACAATCTGACCAGTTCACCACCAGTAAAAATGAAAAGCAGAATATGGGACCAAGAGAGATGGATGTAAAGAAGAAGGGAGGGGCTCGAAGTACCGAGGGAATAGATGGAGAGAGAGGGAGGCTGCGATGGAGGAGGCTGATGTCATCGGTGCGGATGAGCCAATCAGAGAGCCGGGAGCGGAGCAACGGGGGGGTTTGGAGACGGAGCTCTGAAGGGTGTGTTTTATGATCCACTGCAGATTCAAAGCAAGAAAAGAGTGGAGAAAGGGAACGAGCCAGGAGACAGAAGTGAAAAGATGCTGAGATAAAGGAGAAGCGGAGATGGAGACAGGAATGTGAGGAGGAGAAAACGAAGGGATAAAACAGAGGGATAAAAGACGGGAAGACGGGGAAACACCTGCAGAGGTAAAACAAAGGCTTCGCAGGCCGCTGTGTGTGTCTGGTGTCAGTGTGTTTGTGTGTCAGCTGGAGGCTCAACCGTCTCTTACGTAACACAGCCGCAGGTACGGAAAGCTGAAATGTCTCTGAGTTGGTCTGTGAAACACTGAAACGAGTCCTGGACGCCTTAATCTGGACTGCAGAACCTAGGAGGTACATTGATTTAAATTTGACCCAAAGTGTGTGTGTCTGCTTTATGAAATCCCCATGTGGATCGAGGTAGGAGTGGCAGTCTGGCCAAGAAAAATGAAACCAGTCGGGGAGGCGTTTGGTTTTTCTCTGGTTCATTCACGTTTCTGCTTTGCTGTCACCTGTGGTCAGGAGGTGGCTCAGAAACTGGACTGGACCAGCCTTCAGGGAGGAGTTCCTCCTTCCCCACTCTGACATCGGCCATCATCTGCAGGCGCTTGTTTTTATTAATATTGAATGAAATAATGCACTATAGCAGAATTTGTGATAAATTATTTACACGTGTGTAGCTTCCTAACTATTCCAGATTACCTTCTATGAAGAATAATCTGTTTCTGATCTGGTTAGACTTTTCAAATCAAGACATTAGACATTCTGCTGTCAGAAGTTTATTTATAAATTAAAATGATTTATTTTAGTCCCTCTTTTTCTCCACAGTCAGCTGCGGCATTACTTAAATCACTGAGTTGCACCACGTCTGCCTTAATTCTGAGAAACTATTGACCTTTTTTTTTTTTTTTTTTGGCAGAGTTGTTGGAGTTCATAAATTAAATTGTTTCCTTCAACAGACCCTGGTTTTAAGTCCATTACTTTTTAAAAGAGTTGAGGTCAGAGCTTTAGGAATGCCGTTCCAGAAACTTAGTATTTCTGTTTAGAAGTTTTTGGATATCATCCAGAAACGGAAACGAGCAGCTACAGTCAATCAGGATTATGAACCAGAGGTTAAAAGGTCGACGCCTCCTTCAGGCACAGAGGCAATCAGACTGCTCGCAACACCAGCAACTAAGGATTTAGGATTAGATTAGAGAAAATAAAAATAGCGTACAATCACTGCAGAAACCAGAAGAGTTCAGATGAATAATTAATGCTCAGCACAGCACCTTCCAGTTATTTGTTGGGTTTGTTTTTCTAACATGAACTGAAGGCAAAATGAATGCAGATAAACTCCACATCCAGCTACCTGTTGTTGGTTTGTTGCCATACGTTTATACAGGTTTTTCCTTTTTTTTTTTTCTTTTTTTTAAAAAGAGAAGACGAGGTTGAATCAGTGCTAACATGCGTTATATTGATCTGGGCTCCGAGTATCTCCTGATTAGTGTCAATCAGAGAGACAGTCTGGGGGGAAAACCTGTTTCTCTAGTGCCAACCTGAAGGTAGAGGTCTAAACAGTTCATGTCCAGCATGTGTGGGGTCTGCTGAGATGCTATCAACTTTCACAATGCGCTGAGTCAAACCAGCCAAACCCTTTGAGTGACCTGTTCCCCTCCTGGCCTGTGGGGGCGCTGCACCAAGAGCCACTGAAGGAAGCGACACAAAAACCTCTGAAGACACTGAGAGCAACTTCCTTCTTCACCAGATGGGAACAAGATGGAGGCGTCAGATTTTAGCTATTGGAGGATTTCTCTTTAGTGTTTGGCTAAAGACCAGGAGCCATTTCTGCTGCTAGCGCTAGGCTAGCACGTTTGGTTTGGTTGTATTTACCCAGAGTTCCCTGCGCTGTAGTCCACTTCCTGCTTTTGAAGCGGTCTCCGGTCCGCTTGGCGTTCACATTCAAACAGAACCAGAGTTAGCTTAGCGTTCACACCTCACCAACCGAACCAGACTTTCTAAACAAATGGACTGGAGTCGGACTAAATGGGCCTGGTGGGAATGCAGCCAACGTCTGAAATCCCTATTTCAGATAAAACATTTTAATAGAGAAATGAAGACTCTTTTATACTTGCTTTTAGGTTATTTAACTTTTAATCAGAATGCGTATTCTAATTTATTGAATATGACTGAATGTTGACATCACTGAGTTTCTGTTATGTTTGAAGGTTTACGTTCAGTCTCTCTCTCGTCTCGTTGAGTTCATTTTATTTTATCTCCCATTTAAATCTTGTCATTAGAGGAAGCCAAAATGAAAGTAATCCATATGTTTAAATACTTCGGTCTTAATTTGCCATACAATAAAATAAAATATTCTTTATCGTCTTCCAGGTGGCTTCTTTTTCCCCCCAGTCAATAATCCATTAGAGCGCTATTAAAGTCTTTCACAATAGAAGCATAACCACTCAGATATATGGCAGAGTTTCAATTAGGAAGATAAAAAATAAAACAAGATGAAGAAGAAAGCTGAACATCTCCTGCTGGATGCCAGTAAAAGTACGGAGACGTCTTTTAAAGCTTCAGTTTGATTTGAATGATCCAGTCTTTACACTAACTGGATGATGTTTGACAGATCTTCTGTTTGTTTCATAACCGACGGCGCTGAATGACCTCACCGTTGCTGCCAAGGCGATTAATTAAATTACTGAGCAAAACTTATTCATAAGGAACCAAACTTCGATAACATGGAGACGTTTTTTCTGTTTTTTCTTTGTAATCCCAAACACACTCTGCGTCGCTGAGCTTAAAGCAGCCATCTTGGTTTCAGGAGATTTTTATTCCCTAATTATTTTTACTCATAACATGTTGGGATTTTCGCCCATATCTGTTTATGATGTTTGCAATTTTCAATGAAGTCTCAGACTAGATTTTATTATTACATGAATATTACAAGCAAAACTTAATGTTTAATATGAATAATGTGTGATATATTTGCATGAGACAATCAGATATAATAATCTTGGACTTCTTCCTAATCCTTTTCATCTGGTTTTTAAAGTTTTTACATATACATATATATATCTTTATGACATATAAATATATTTACATTCTTGTTTTGTTTTTTACTTGTTTGAAGTAAAGATTTAATTGCAAAATGTCTAACTGTTCCATCATGCATATTCAGTTTCTCATTGAAAATCGTTGTTATAGTTAATTTGTGGCTGTGAATTTAGTTGAAAAATGTTTATTTTTAATTACCGTATTTTTCGGACTATAAGCCGCTACTTTTTTCCCATGTTTTGAACCATGTAGCTTGCAGCCCCTTGCGGTTTTTCTGTGGATTTTTCTTCAACCACCAGGGGGCGCTTTAGCAGGAGGTGAATCATTAGAAGTAAAAATTGGAAATCAAAGAAGTGCTAATTTTCATTTAGAACAAGCACATGCTAGCAGCAGGCATGACGGAGAAATGTTTTCAAACTCATAGCCCCTCGTCATGGAAACATCATGAAGATGATGCCGCTTTCAAGTTGAAGGCTGCCGATCTAGCAGTGCAGATCGGCAGCCTGTACTGCCAGATCTGCCAGATCTCCAGATACCAGCGGCTTATGGACGTTTCCAGTTTTTGAAAAAGCTTTGTAGGTGCGGCTTATAGTGAGGTGCGCTCTATAGTCCGGAAAATACGGTATATTTCTCCTTTATGAGATGAACTTTAGGTTCCAGAAAAACGTTCTGGTGATTCCTGAGCTCCGCTTCTGTTTCCACCAATAACCACAAACTGAGAAATATCGGTTCTGTCTCGACTCAAACTCTCAACTGGATCTGAAATGTAAAAATCGGTTCATATGTTTTCATCAAAGCTACATGAAAATAAACTAAAGCTGCAATTAGACCTACCACAATTACACATTTTACTGGGCGATAAATTGTCCCCAACAGTATTGCAATAAACAATAATATTGTTGTTTCGAGATCATTTTCAAGTAATATAATGGTCACATATTCTCAGTAAGCTTTATTTTCTAATGAACCTTTAACACTGGAACTGGAAGACATTTAAATGTCCAAAACAAATAACAGAAATGTAAATAAATTAATTATAAAGTCTGTGTAAACAAAATTGTCTTTCACAGAAAAGGCCAGATGAGACCAAAGCATCAGACTGAAGAGTTTTATCATCCAGTAAAAACGATAAATCATTCAAATGGAAATTATTAGATTCTTTTATTTTATTATGCCATTAATTGATTTATTGTTCATTTTGACAGAGCTAGCCTCTACATCTACATAACATCAACATAAAGCCAAACTAGCAGTTAAAAAACTCAAGCTCATTGAACCTCCGGCTGTTTGAACTTTTATTCTTGGACTAATTCGGTTCGGATGCCTTCAAACTTTGCTGTTTTGCTGAGAGTCTACACTCGTTTCCACAGGTTTTGGAAACAAGGATGCATCGCCAACAGCAGGTGTGAACAGCTCAAAATCGCTCCCTCTTCGTTCATTTCCAGCTATTCTTACGGCAAAAATCATTTTCCTCCTCCAGCCAAGCGACTGGCAAAGTTTGTGCATGTGAAATTTCAACCTCGTGCACAAACAGGCTGGCGACGCAACACAAGAAAGCCGAAGCTAAGAGTTCGCTCATAAATCAGCCTTACGTTTGGGAGACCGGTGCTCGGCCGGTACGTCCATGTGAAGAAAAGGTCTAAAAATCAGCCTCCACATCCACCCAGCAGGTCATGTCTGCATGTTAACAGTTAATAATAATCATTCCACTGTTGCCAACTCAGCGACTTTATTACTATATTAGGATTATGCAGCTGAAAAGATTTGTAAAAGATTTCCGAAATGTACCTGTGTATTTGTGCCTTAAAAAGAACTAAATATTTACAGTAAGTGACAATAAAAAGAGGTGTGCAGATATGAACAGAAATGTTGCTTAAAATGCGTAAAAAGCTGTGCAGATGCCAGCAGGAGTGTAAAGAGTTCCTACGTCTGTTGGGAGAAGTGATGGTTATAAAGTCTAACAGCTGCTGGCAGGAAGGATCTGTGCTTACGCTCCGTTGTGCATGTAGGATGCAGCAGCCCGTCACTGCAGGGGTTCTCCCTATCTAGTGCTTGAACTGTTAAAATATGAAGTTATGATGTTTTTAGATGCTATTCCTGCCGGTTCTGGTCGCTAAACCCAGAAACTACGGCGGTTCCACTTATTTAAAGTGTTTGAATAATTGGAAAACTTTACTGGAAGCATTAACCTTCACCTCACAAAAAAGATTTTCTGATAGCTCTCTGACTTTCTGGTGTCATTTTTTCAGTTTCTGCTTCCAGGTTCTGTTCTACATAAAGGAAAGAATGGCCTCTTGTCCTTTTACAAAGTGAGTCTTTAGCGTTTCAGAGCCAGACTGAAAGGTTTTTTTTATCAGAAATGAGGGTTAGATGGAGGTCTGCTTGACTAAATGAGATTAGCTAAATTAATCCTCTGGATTGCTTATCCATCATCCCTTTCTCTCATCCGTTGTTCTGCTTTCTTCTTTGCTCTGTTTTTTTCCACTTGTGCCCATTAAGACGAGGTTGTTGTATTAATGAAATTAAGGCGTGCCCTGCTTAATTTTTCTTCCTTCCTCTGGGAGTGTGTGTGTGTGTGTGTGTGTGTGTGCGTGCGTGCGTGCGTGTGCGTGCGTGTGTGTGTGTGCGCGTGTGTGTGTGTGTGTGCGTGTGTGTGTTGGTTGGTTTGTCGGACTGAACATTAGCTCACATTAGAGACTGTTTTAAGCAGCTTATCTGAGTTTGAGACCTTAATCTGGTCAGAAGCAGCTAATCTAACTTTAGTGACTTAAACGGATTCGCTGAAGAGAAGCAGCAGAACAAAGAGAAACACTCATCCTGCGAGTAACAAATATGTGACTTCTGATTTTTTTATTATTATCATGTGACCATAAAAACAGAGGCCGCTGTGTTGGTCTGCGCTCCGGCTAACTGTTTCATCATCACTCATCTGACTGCCGGCCAAATACTGCACAATTATTTCCTGTGTTTTACACGAACATGTTGGAATGAGCGGCGTTGGGTTTTGGGAAAACGATGAGCTTGGTGATGTTTTCCACAGAGTCACAAAGAACTGCACACTGGGCCTGAAAGGCATACATTTTTTGGACAATGTTGCAACATTTCCTCTAGAAACCAGGAGCTGACTGTCTGTCAGTTTGCCCGTCTGTGACTTTATGGAGAGCTGCTGCTGATACAAACTGAAGGCTGACGCTTCCAGCCATCAAAACCTTTAGATTATGTCAAGTTGCTTCCGAGGGGAGGAATAAACCTGAATCATTACAGAGGTAAGGTTGGCAAATAGCCATCAGAGCCAGGAGGCGGGGCTTATCGCTGTCAGTCAATCTCATGCACTCTCTGCTAAATGTGCTAATGGCGAAGAAGCAACTCTCCGTTTCAGGAGAAGCGTTTATGTGCCGTCAGCTGCTCCTCAGAACTTCATCCCCCACGAGTCCTCACTCTGCTAATTGGTGCTGGCTAGTCTGAAGGAGCAAACAGCTGGTGGAACATCTGCAGAGCTCATTATAGGAGCGACTTCTCGGTGAAACGCTGAGAAATGATTTAAAAGCATGTTAAAAGGTTAATGGAGCAGGAGCTTCTTAAGAGACAGTGTTACTTTTCAGGTGTTGAATTATGAAATCAAGTTTCTTTTATAACAAGTGAAGGAAACATAGTTACTGGATTATGCTATAAAATGGCATTATGTGCCTGGATAACTCAACACTGCCTCTTTAAGCTACGACACAAAGACAGATTTACAACATAACGTCTTGAATAACTTCACAGATCTTCACTTTAAAAATCCCTGGCATTTTCCCTGACAGTCTAAACTTATTCAGATCGCTAGAGTAGGTTATAGAGAGAAAAATGAGGCTTTCATGGACGATAAAAATCATGAAGTAGATTATTTCACCTCTTCCTGTTGCCTTAAATGTTTGTGATTGTGGTTATTTGTCTGCATGTTCCTGTTTCTACTCACTTTCAGGTTTGGCACTGGAAGCTAAACTTCAGCTGTCTCTGTTTTACCCTAAAACAAAATAAACCCCTAAAGACTTAGACAATAATTCTCCAGACGTCTCATAATTAATGCATTTGGTTTGTAGCTTTTGCTACAGACGGAAGGCGAGTAGATTTCCTTTCTATGATTGGACTGGATTTAAAAAGTCTGTGGCTCTACGTGCTGCAGAGAGGAGAACATGAAGACGGGAGGAGTGTGTGTGTGTGTGTGCGTGTGTGTGTGTGTGTGTGTGCGTGCGTGTGTGTGTGTGTGTGTGTGTGTTTGGAGGTGAGTCAAGTGGATGCTGGGAGTGGCTCTGGAGATGAGGTGTGGTGAGACAGAGAGGGGGAAGGGAGGACAGAGGGAGGGACGGGGGATGGGGACGGATACCCGGCCGTGTGGCGCTGGAGGTTACCATGGCGATGGGGAGCGACAGAAAGTGATGGGAGGGACATCAACACATATTTCACTGAGCAAATTTACGTCTTTCCCCTCTGACTCATTGACGAGCCCTAAAGCTTCACAGGAAATGAAGAAAAAGGTTTTCTAAATAAAAGAAACAAGACCTCCCATGAGGGAATAGCAGTGAATTTATGTCAAATATTTCTGTTGTGATTTGGCTTTAAATATAAAACCTGGATGGAGAACCAGACCGATTCTGATCGATCAATAAAACCTTTCTTAACTCTGCCTGTCATTACAAATAGATTAGATATTTGTGCGATAAGTTACAAACATAAGTGATCTATATAGCTTTATCTTTGTTCCACCAGAAATTCTCTGCAGGAAGATCAGTGGACAGAAAGCAGAGTTTTTTCTGGGTTATTTTGGTGTGTGCTGACAAAGCAAAAAAGAGTAAAATAAAGGATTATTCAGGAAAAAACTGCAGACCAACACTGTGGGGAATGAAAAATGTAACACAGAAAGTGGAGCCTGAACAAAGCTAATTCGCTAAACATGTATAGAGGAATTTTACTGCCAAAAGTCGAGAACTTACAGCTTGAAAGCAACCTGCTTATTTTATTTAACCAAAATATTTAAAAGTAGTAAAAAAATCAGATCTATTTCAATTGGCAACATCATCGACTTGAAATGGGTCTAAAACAGTTTCAGTAAAACGAAGAGCAGGCATTTAAGGTTGGTTTAGCAGATACTGACTACAGAGAACACAGATGTGCTATCAGTTTTGTGTTTACGACAAACGATCGCAGGCGATTTGGCCAAAACCTCTTTAAGTGTCAATAAGCTCATTTGGAAATCAAACGATTTCTCTTTTGTAAACATGTCATGACTTCCTGACAGCCGTAACGCGCAGGAAGAAGCAGAAAACCAAAGAGGAGGAGCTACAGCTATCTGTGGTAGCCACACAGGCACACCCAGGAGTTATTATCAAGCGCACCCAGAGGAACACCGCCATTCTATTGGCTGGAACGGTTGCTAGGCGATGGTACAGCAAGAGCAGAGATTGCAGATGACAAACTGCTAAATTTAGAAAGTGCTGCCATTTTACTACTAACAAGCAGAGTTGGGTAGGAACTAATTGTTAAATATTAAAAGATTGATAATTTGATCAATTATTCAGTGCTTGAATAGACTTTATAACAAATACCTCCTTACTCTAGTAATTTCTTGGATGCTACTTTTTACTTTTACTTGAGTAAAAATATGTTGAAGTACTTGAGTCCAGCGTTTGGGTACTCGGCCTCCCTGTAGCTGCCACGCTGTCCGTAGCCAGAAAACAAACCCACCTTTCAACCGTTGCTGCCTTGTTTCCGCTCACTTTGAGTCCTCTGCATTTCAACCATCGTTTAAGTTTCTCCAGCTTCTGTATCAAAGAATATTGAAACAAAGCTCCCGAGACGTCTTCATCTTCATCTTTGTTCAGATTTCTCTCTGTTGTGTTTTGTTTGTCCGAACATCCGGGCAACTAGCGTGCTTATGAATATTAATGAGCAACAGCGGCGTCTTTTGCCATCAGGGCTTTTTGCAAGTGAGCAGAAAGGTTTGTGAGCGGTTCGATTTGATCTGTGCTGGGAGAAACCTGAGGAGGATATTGGAAAGAGAGCAGAAGTTTTGAGAGCAGAGGGATGAAATCCTGCTTTCAAATTAAAAATTCTCAGCAGGAAGATGCACTATGTGGTACCAAAACCAGATGATATCTGCATTCAGTATCTAGTCCTGCAAAGATCACATCCGCTCTCAAGCTCCACTGCTGTGAGAAAATATGAAAAGATAGCGTTGCGCTCCTCCTCAGGTGTTGGGGTTTTAGTCTGCCTGGCAGATGAAGCGTACTTCCTCTTTAGTCTGTGTCCTTCAGACCTCAAGAAGCACCAGAGTCCAGAGAAACCCCGCAGCCACTGGGTCAGTCAGAGGACTGATGAACCCGAGGTATGATTTTAAAAGGGTCATCTTATAATCATGACATACGAAGGCGCCTTAAGGCCATGGTGAGAAAATTCACACACAAAAAAACTGTTTTTAAATTATTCTCAGAAATTTTCTGGAAAAAAACATGGAAATTTTCTGAGTTTTTTTTTCCAGACAATTTCCGAGACTAGTCTCTAAGTCTCTGAGTTTTTTGGCAGAAATTTACTACTTTTTTTTCTACTTACAGTGGCCCAAATATGTTGTTGTGGAAACAGGTGAAAGCAGATTGTTGTAGTTCATAGGAAGATTATACTTTTACCTTAATTCTTAACTAATAAAAATTAACTTTTGTATTTTTGACTAATCCGGAATAACGATGGGAGTGAAATGTTTGCTTGACGTGTCTCTGCGCCCTGAGGGTTCGCCCCGCTCTCAGCTGGAACCTCTCGCCCCTCGGCTAAATCTAATGGACCCCAGCTGGAGTGGGTCGCTGTTCAGACAGCAGCGTGCCTTCACTAATGACAGATTTATGCATTCCTCTGCAATTGCTTTGTTTGTCGTGTTGGAGACAGGAAATTACAGAGACACACGGGCAAGTGGCTTTGTGTCTACGAGAAGTGCGTGTGTGTGTGTGTGTGTGTGTGTGTGTGTGTGTGTGTGTGGGCGGTCATGTAAGGGGGGTGGTAACCCAGAAGTGCTTCAGTGTAATGCCTAATTTGAATGAGAAAAGAAACGTTCTGGGCGCTGAAATGAGTTTATTCTAGATTTCAGTTTGTAAATGTCACAAAAACGCAACATAAGAGAGACACAGGAAGAATGTTTTGAAAGGGAACATATGCAAAATCTACATTTTGCATGTTTTTGTTCTTCCATTTGAGTTTCTATGGCTTCTAAAAACAGCCAAGCACTTAAACAAATTACCCATCTGGTTCTTGGCAATAAATGAATGTTTTTTGGTGTCTTGAAGATGAGCTGTTTCAAAAACCTCCGAAATGTAACGTCACAAATCTGCAGGCATTGCCTGTTACCTAGTGACCCCACCAAAACTCTGCCTGTTACCTAGCAACCCCAGCAGAATTCTGCCTGTTACCTGGCAACCCCACCAAAACTCTGCCTGTTACCTGGTGACCCCACCAAAAGCCTGTTACCTGGTGACCCCACCAAAAGCCTGTTACCTGGTGACCCCACCAAAAGCCTGTTACCTAGCGACCCCACCAAAACTCTGCCTGTTACCTAACAACCCCAGCGGAACTCTGGCTGTTACCTAGTAACCCCTAAGCTGAGCTCCAGCACGTTTGGTCAGCTAGTTTAACCACTGTATGCGCTCTACAATGGCTGCTGGAAAAAACAAGTGCTTTGTTGTTGACTTGCCATCCAGAAACCACTTGCTGCATTTTTGTTGGTTGTGCAGGAGGCTCCACTTCCGCTTTTCAAATATGAATGGTTGTGTAATTGCACATCTTTTTGCAGCCATTTTCACTTGCGAGTGTAAACGTTGAGTTAGGGGGCGTGGCCAGCAGTGGCTTAATTGGATTTAAAGTGACAGGAGACCCTAAACAGCTCAGAATAGACAGAACTGAACAAACTGAAATCTCATTATCTAAAAAAATATAACAAACATGTTTGGTATTTACCATGGGACTAACCTAACCTGTTCAAGTTAGTGTTAATATTGTTATACACAATTTAGTAATTTTTCACTTTTTGACTAACTTTTTGTTTTTGGCTTCTGCCTTTACCTTTCTATATTGTTTATTGGTTATTCTGTTCTTCTTCATCTTTAATTAGAAATGTAGAGGCTTTCACCAATAAATAATTCCTCCATTAAAACCATTTTCTCTTAAAGACACATTCAGGTCTAACAGAGCACATATCATCAAGGTCAGATCGACCCTTTAAATAAACACCCTAAGAGTCGGAGGGGGTTGAAGTCAACCCACCAAGCAAACAGTGAGCCACGCTTCAGCTCGTCTTAAAGACATTTTATTTGAGATTTAAACATTAAATTTATGATCATCTATAGTGATTTCTGAAAGCTTTTTTTTGTTTATGGGACCATATTGTGAAACTGTTTACCAGAAGAGGTTTGCATGTTTCCTGGCAGGAAAGAGTTTATCTGTTGGAGCTGTTCTTGTTGATAAATGAACTCGTTTTATTTCCTGTTTTTGCAGACAGATTGAGCTGTTATCAGGCGCTCTATTATTAACCCATTTGCACACAGACTCACACAATGCACACCCCGTTGCACAGCAATTAGCATATCGAGGGCAGTGTGGGGGTTCCTCGTCTTACCCAAGGACACTTTGACGTCTGGCAGGTTGGAGATCAATTAGCTGAAACTCAGCCCCTCCACCCCTGATCCACAGCCAAGAAAACATCAAAAACACCCCACCGTTTTATTTATCAGGAGACATTTAAACGTGTTAATCTGTTCTCACATTTTCACAGAAATTCAGCTATACTTAATCAGAGAAAACTGTGAGCCAACTATGTGTTTTAAAGAGATACAGGCAGTCTGCAGTTCAAATAAATGGTTTATCTGCCACTTCACGGCGGCCATGTTGGATCTTAAAACGCCCACCCAGGATTCTTGGTGTTTTCCCAACAGAACGCATCAAAAGCTCATTTGTTGGAAGGATTTTCCTCATTTAAGAGTGTAAAATGTGGAGAAACCAGAAGATTTCTTCAGTTTTTTTTGCTGGCAAACACCAATTAAATCTTTTTTAGTTTGTTTGACACACATAACGTTTCCCGTGTCTCTGTTTTTCACCAAGTAGTGGAAAGGAAACCTCATTTCTGCCTCTGGTGAAGGCTGGGATTAATAATCCAATGTGGTGACAGAGATTATGAGCAGAAAAAACAGTCGGCTGCATGTTGGGTGGCGTTTCCTCAAGTAAGAAGTTCCTCGGTCGGGTTTTATGCTGGGGGTTTGCATGTTCCCGTCATGCATGCGTGGTTCAGGTTTTCCTACTGAAAGCCTCTAAATGGCCCCAGGTGTGACTGTGTGCAGGAGATAAGCCCATCAACGCTGCACACCACTGACAGCAAGACCAACATTAATTGATGGATGCTTATGGAGTTAGAAAAATTTATAAAAAACAACAGAACCCAATAATGGTACATTCTTTGGATGAACGTCTGGGGTCAAAGGTCGGAAACTTTTTCAGCCTTTGCAACAAAATAAAAATTTTCTAGAACCAGAAAACCTCCTTATCCCTTGTCTTATAAATGTACACTATGTAAAACATTTTTATGGCAAAACCAAAATAAATTGTATTTATTTTTTAGATTTCAGGATAAACTAAAGGTTTAGACTTTCACAGGGAATGAGACCAGCTGAGTGAAATAGTCAGAAGAAGTAATTTTAGGAGAACTCCTTCATGGAGAACAACAAAAAACTAAAATGAGAAATGTTCAATCAAGTTTCAATTAATCAAGTTTATTTGTATATCACATTTCAGCAGCAAGGCAGTTCAAAGTGTTTTACATCATAAAAACAACAAAAAGTCACAAAAACATCATCAGTCACCAGTTTGCGAACAAACATATTTTATCAGGTGTTATCACCAAAAACATGGATTCACATCAAACATGTTGATCAATGTTGCATTTATTCTGGTTCAAAAGAAACTGTAAACAGCTATGATTTAGAGGAACTCTGTGTTTCAGCTGTTTCTCAGTCTGTTCCAGATTCATGGAGCATAGAAGCTGAATGCTGCTTCTCTGCTTGTTGAGCGTCATTTTTAACACGACAGCATCAAATTATTACCAGCAGCAGGACTTTGATTAAATGAGTCAGGTGTGTAGAAAGAATCACACACACTGACAAACGTCTTCTTTTCTCATAATTATGGTAATATTATGAATCTATTCTGCTAATATTCAGACTTTATTCTCATAATAAAAAAACAACAAATCTTAGTCTGGCTCCCTCTTACCAACATTAGTTCCACAGATAAATGATCTAATCTAAGGACACATTGGGGTCAAAGTGACGTTTCGCTGCCGTTCTGACTCCAGAATATCTGCTGCTGATTTCGGCTTGTGAGGAAGAGGTTTCTATCTGCTCTCTGCTTCCTCTGCCAACGCGCCCAGCCAGAAGCAACCGGGTGCCACGCCCGTTAACGGCAGCGCCCCTCTTTCTGATCAGAGCTCTCCTTCACTGCCAGGAAATCACTTGATTTGTTTGGACCTCTGCCCGAGGAAATGCTAACTTCACTGGCTGGAAGAAACCTCAGTTTAACTGTTACAATGGTTCATCTTTCAGGATTTAACGAGTTAATAACAGACTCAGAGCTCAGCTTATTCTTTAAATCCAGTTTGTTCACCAGTCAATCAATCAAGTTTATATTTATAGCACATTTCGGCAACATGGCAGTTTAAAGTGCTTTAAAAACATAATATTACATTTTGATGAGTGGCATCAGCAAAATAATCAATAGACATCCAATATGTTGGTCAATGTTTCATTTATTAATAATCAAAATCAGCTCTAAACAGGTGAGTTTTTAGACTAGATTTAAAGGAACTCAGTGATTCGGCTGTTTATTCCAGATTTGTGGTGCATAGAAGCTGAATGCTGCTTCTCCAGGACAGGTTCATGAAGTTAAAGTGGAATAAACTTCCAGAAAACTGCAAAACAGCCAAAACCATGAGTCCATTTAAGTCAACAGCATGAACATCGATCAACATATTGATGATTTTGATGATGTCACTCGGTAAATTGTAATGTTTGATCTCAAACTGGTGACGGTATGATGTTTTTATCTTTGTTTTTAAGATGTGAAGCACTTTGAACGGCCGTGTCGCTGAAATGTGAAATACAAATAAACTTGATTGATTAAACAAAATTAAAACTTCTGGCTACAAATCGTTTCTCATTCAGTCAGTTTTGGTTCCTCATCATCAGGAAAAAACCAACCACTTACGTGTGTGTGTGTGTGTGTGTGTGTGTGTGAGAGAGAGAGAGAGAGACTCATGAATAATGAAATCAGTTGAATTTACGCCACATGGACAGTCAAACGGGGGAAGGCAGGGCTACGTCTTTATTTTTCATCTTTTATGTCTGATAATTACCCTCATCTTTCTTCCTTCTCACCTTCTCCTCATCTCTCCGTCCACCTTTACCGATTTTTATTCCTGCAGAAGGGAATCTATCAGTGAGTTAATTTCTTGCTGGGTTGCACCTGCACCCCGTTCTGCCCCCTGGTCCCTGATTAGATTGCCCCCGCCGCCTCCCTTCCTGCCCTCTTCCTCCAGCCTCCGCTGGGACTAGCGGCTGATTGGACCCATCTGCTCCGCCGTCTAAAGCCTCTGATCCACTGGAACGGATCGGAAACACTCGATGGAGTAAAACCTGGAGCTGTTTAAGCATCACAGTAATCTGCTGCTTAGTTAGCCCAGTTAGCTCTAAGCTAGCATCAGCTCTAAGCTAGCATCAGGGTTTCTCCACAGTTAGCAGCTGCCACCACCTCCTAATGCAACCCCTTCAGAAAATATGAAGCATCTCCTCTAATGACTGGGCATAAATTACAGTCGTCATGAAGATGGATGCGAGTTGGAGAGAGAGTGATGTGTGCTGGGCACAGGTTGCATAATAATGAGCCCCCAGGGGGTCCACAGGCCAGCTGCCACCGCCTCCAACACCATGTGTGCCTCAGAAGTCCTGAGCCAAAGAGCACTTAGAGACTGATACGATACGACACGTCCAATCACGACCTCCGACCTTTCATCTTCATATTTCAGGACCTCCAGGTGTAAAACCAAAGCAGAAACTGTCATGAAGTGGGTTTGAGGTGGTGAGGAGAGACGCAGGCTGAACCCAGGTTGTAGTGAAAATGATGTGATTTAATGAAAGAAGCTCAAAACAGTCCAGGACGACAGGCAGCACGGCAGAGAGGTTAGCATACAGCTAATTACCGGTAGCAACTGATGACACTGAATACCAGGACTATCCAGTTCAACTGGCCAGCACAAAACTGACATTAGACAAGGAACACAGACAACAGGTGGGACTAAATACACTGGGAGGGTAATCAGGTAACTAGACGCACCTGGGAAGCAATCAACAGGGAGGACAGGACAGGAACAGGACTAAACACAGAAAACCTCAACATAACTGCACAGAAAACTCAGAACATAACAGAAACACTCTGAACCTGAACGCTGCGGTTCACTTCCTGTGACATCATCTCAATAAATCTGGGGAAGGCGACCGGTTTTTCACTAAATGTCCTAATCTAAAGCAAGATGGCCTCCGTAAAAATAACCAAGCTCCTTTTTTCTAAGCGTTTATACAAACTGGTGCTTTTTGTATAAAGTTAAAAAAAATTATCTCATAACTTTGAATCTCATAATGACTTTGAAAGTTGTAATTATGACTTTTATTCTCAGAAGTTTGCCAATTATTCTCGCAGTTATTAATTTAAAACTCATAATTAGACTTCCTGTTGGGCAGAAATGGGATTATTTTTTCCTTTCTCTCTTTTTTTGCTGGTGATAAATGATACAAGTTTAATTTTCCTGGAATTTACAGGAAACTTTTAGGGAGCAACTTGTGGGGTTCCTCTACTCAGACATCTTTCTGTCCATGTTTTGTTTCTCTCTCTGATTATTAAAGCATCTCTGACTGCAGCCATCTGATGAAAAACTGCATCATATTTCTGAGTCACTGCATGATCCCACGCCTTACAGGAACCAAGTGACCGGGTCGCTAAAATATGTTGGTTATTGGGTCAGAATCTCCTCCACTTGACCACAGAAAGACAAGTTACTGTTCTTGGTCCCAAAACTGTTTAAAAGGTTAGAGGTCAATTGGACTATGGAAGTCCAATTCTGTCATAGAAGAAATAATTAGGAGGAGGAATTCATCATTTCTGCTGTAAAAGTCACAATAATGAGATTCAAACTTATCATTTTGAGAAACTGCGGCAAGCTTCCTTAGAGAAACGTGATTTTATGTTGGAGCTGAGATAAAAAGTCAAAATTATGACTTTTGTTCTTGTAATTAACACTTGTAATTATGACTTCCTGTTGGGCTTTATTTTTTCTTTTATGGCAGAAATGGGCTTCCGTAGGTTTCAGATAGAGTTGAGTGTAAAACTGAACAGTAAGATGTCAGGCAGGTTTTCTTAAACCAACATTTTTGAATAATTCATAAGGTGTAAAGAGAAATTCCTCCAAAAAAGAGACAAAAATGAGAAGAAATAAGCAGATTTGATGTGATGAAGTTTATATAAAAGGAAGAAATTAATGTTTCTTATCACCTCCTGTCAGCGCCCAGAACAAAGCAGACAGAACCCCTCCATCCTCCATCCATCCATCTCTCCATCCATTCATCCATCTCTCCATCCATCCATCTCTCCATCCATTCATCCATCCCTCCATCCATCCATCTCTCCATCCATCCATCTCTCCATCCATTCATCCTTCTCTCCATCCATCCATCTCTCCATCCATTCATCCATCTCTCCCTCCATCCATCCATCTCTCCATCCATTCATCCATCTCTCCCTCCATCCTCCATCCATCCATC
>NW_006800290.1:87001-94652 GCF_000485575.1 Poecilia formosa | reverse complement strand
CTCCATCCTCCACCCCTCCATCCTCCACCCCTCCATCCTCCACCCCTCCATCCTCCATCCCTCCATCCCTCCCTCATTGTAAGCTAATTAATGGTGAAGATGTTTCAGCTGCTCTGATCTGAGCTGCGATATCTTGATGACTTCACTGCTTTATCTGTTCAACACAAAATCCCCCCAGTCCTCTTCAGCCATAATGTTTCCATCCATGATTTGAAGATAAAAGTTTATTTAAACATTCAGATTTGTTGTTCTGCGTTAATTTTTCATGAGCTATGATTGTTAATTTGAATGTCTTGTTTGTCTTGTTAGATGAAATTAATGATGTTTCCTTTTTGTCTGTGTTTCCTGTCCCATGTGTCCTGGCCTCTTCCCCTCTCATCCTCCTTTGTTCTCTCGGTCAACCCCCTTCCTCCTCCTCTTCCTCCTCAGTTCTCTGCAGACGGAGGGATTGTGGAAAGCGGGAAGCAGCTTCAGTCACCAGAGCAAACCGGCGCAGACTGAATTAAGCGTGTCTCCCTGGAGAGTGTGTGCCTAAACTGGGAGGGTGTGTGTTGTCCCGTGTTGATGAGTGTGTGGGTGTTTCCTGTCACCTTTGATGGGACATTAAGAGATGTGCGCGCTGCAGCGTCTGTGGATGGGCTGTAGGGGGCGTTGTCCCCCCGTCCTCTCCCTCCTCCTCCCTCTGTACTTCCTGTTTGCTCAGGGAGCCATCACCATCCCGAATCATTGTGAGTACCGCACCGCCGCAAACATCTCTGGAAACAGAAACCCGTTTCCTCCAAGCAGTGTGTCCTTTACCCGGTTAAAGGAACCCCGACCTTCACAGTTCGTCCTTCTTTACCCCTAAATCCAAACATTCACCCCCAAAGCATGCCACACCCGCCCCGCCCGGCCAGTAAGACACGCTGGGCTTTTTATTAAATAGACCAACACAAAAAGAAGGAGAATTTTGAGGTGGAAAGGATACATACATTTAAAAATGAGAAATTCAAACGTTGTATTCTTATACTCAGCTTAACTTAGGTTTATTTTGACTTTGACTTAGCCAATCGGTTTGATTGGGGATGAAAACTTCATCATCTGCTCCACCTCCAGCTGCTGTGGTTCTCTTTTTCTGTGAGTCAAACCAACCTGTTCCCCTCCCGGCCTGTGGGGGCGCTGCACTAAGAACAGAGAAGATCAGATTTTAGCTGTTGGAGGATTTCTCTTTAGTCTTTGGCTAAAGACCAGGAGCCATTTCTGCTGCTATCGCTAGGCTAGCACGTTTGTTTTGGTTGTATTTACTGAGAATGCCCTGCTCTGTAGTTTTTGGAGTGGTCTCTGGTCCGCTTGGCGTTCACATATGCAAAGAACTGAATCAGAGTTCAGCCGAACCCAGACCGAGGTTTGTAGGTGGACCAGAGTTTGATTATCATTCACACCAAACAAACCAGACTTTTCTGGAGTTGGATTAAAGCGACTAAACTGAGTTTAAATACCAAAATGTGCTTCGGGGTTCCCACTAGCCATGTGTAGTCGCTTTAATCCAACTCCAGAAAAGTTTGGTTCTGTTAAGGAGGTGTGGATGCTAATCAGACTCTGGTCCGCCTACCTCGGCCTGGGTCCGACTAAAGTGAATTCTGGTTCATGCTATGTGAACACCAAGTGGACCAGAGAACGCTGCAAAAGCAGGAAATGGACTACAGCACAAGGCATTCTGGGTAAATACAACCAAAACAAACATGCTAGCCTTGTGCCGCTTCATTTTTGTTTCCAGTTGAAGAAGGAAGTTTCGCTCAGTGTCTTCTTCAGAGGTTTTAATGTCGCTTCCTTCAATGGTTCTTGGTGCAGCGCCCCCACAGGTGAGAAGGGGAACAGGTTGCTCAAAGGGTTTGGTTGGTTTGACTCAGAACCAACAAATGTTTCAACTTTGGTCCCAAATCGAACCGAGTCTACTGGACTATGAGAGGTGAAAACATCCCAAACTATTTCTGTCTGTTTGTTTAGGATTTAGTCACCATCAGAAACTGGGTTACATCTAACAGAACTGGTTGCTTTGGATTTTATTTAGTAGCAACCGAGTGAGTCTTATTTTCAGATTCTATGTTTGTGAAAACTTTTCTTTCCACCTCACAACATGAAGTTCAACAAACTGCAGAAAAGGTTAAAGTTGCAGTGAAACTTTTATTGCTCCCATTTTAGCAGCTTTTGTTATTTTACTGAGTTCATCACTCAGTTTGCAGTTTGTACGTAACAAACAGGAAACTTCAGCAGCTGATGTTGATCTGACTCTAACACACATTAATGGGTTGATGCTCAGATGATTCCAGTAGCAACTGCTGTCAGTCTGGTCTTTGTTTTTATGGCTGAAAAGGTCAAAGGTTAACGCTGAACCGTATTAAACATGTCTGTTTCCTCTCTTTTCTTCTACGCCTCCGTGTGGACAGATAATTTACCGCTCTGTAAGTGTTTTTATTGTTGTTTTTACCGCTGACAGGAATAAAAATATCTGTTATTTCTAAACGTCATGCATATGAAGCGTTACATTATAACTTTCATTTAGGCAGATGATGTAATTTTCATAATTTTTGGTCGGTGTCCGCTAATGAATGAAAAACTGTAAGTTTGAGTTTAATTCAAACCCAGAGTTAAAGACATGTTTAGTGAGAAGACGTTCATGTCTGCTTCCTGGTTGAAGCTCCTTCCTGCAAGCAAACGGCTCACACTGCAGTTTCTGTGTGGAAACGTCTGAAGCACAATGTTCCATTCATAAAGTCTTCTCATGCAAAAATGATGAGACATAGATTAGTTTTCTGGCTAAAGCCAAGGCCAGGAGAAACAGATTTAATCCCACATTAAAGGACTGTAATCTTGAAATGTTTCTGAGTTCATGGGAATGTCGGGTTTCACCTGGATTTACCTGGATTAACGCTGCACTCAGGAATCAGGAGGATAACTGAAGTTTAGGATAAATTAATCATGTTTGTACATGTTAAAGGTTTCATAAAACATAAACTGTTTTCCAGCTTAGCACACTGTAAAACGTTCCAGCCGGTTTAGTTGTGTTACTAACTTCTACTCTTTAAGTCAAATAAATATGGAACATGTTAGATTTTGAGCTTTAATGTGAGTTTGTGAAAGATAAACTTGCAGTATAAGTTGTGTTAACTTTTCATTAATTTTGTTATATCTCCAGGATTTGGAAAATCGATTATTTTTAAGTTAAAATCTGAATAATTCAACGTTCTGATCTGGGATGCATGATCAATATCAAATTTATTTATAAATCAGATTTAAACAGTTAAACAGACATCAGTAATTAAACTACTTACAATAAGAAGAAAACAAAATTACATAGACTTAAATGCTGTCTTAGTCTCCATGGACTATTAATTCATACATTTGTCTATCTATGTTAATTATTTAAATTTTTATTTTTTTTCTGTTTATGCTGCTGTCAGATGTTTAATTTGTTGTTTACTGTTTGGTAGGTTTATTTTCTACTCTGCAGCTGATATAACATCCAGTTATTGTCTCTGTCATGTCTGCTTTGCAAGAAAGGTCAATAAATATAAAATGAAAAAATAAAAATGGGTCTTAAAAACCTTAAAACCATCTAACCTTTTTATCAGGCCCAGTATAAGAAGCCGGAGTCTGGATCGGGGAGTATTTAGTGACTTTTGATTATTTGATCTCATTGAAGATCTTTAAATAAGTTTGAGCCATTTAAGCTTCTTAAAACCAGTTGGGTGCTGGGAACCAGCAGCGGTGATATTTGCTCTGATTTTCCTCTGTGATTTGTGCTTTCCTCATGTTCTCAGTGCAAAAGCTTCCCAATCTGACGGAGGTTCCCAAATCAGTGACGGCGTTTTTCCGAGAAGACGTGGTTCTGACCTGCAGCGCCACCGGCAACCCGACCCCGCAGTGAGTGCGCCGCCTGTGAACGCTAACGTCCCGTTTGCTCTTCATTTCCTCCCTCTGACATTCAGGTTGCCATGGAAACAAATACACGCTTAATAAAATTGGAGTTAAACATTTTCCATCTCACTCCATCTCGTCTGACAACACTTCCTCTCATTTCATTTGCTTCAGGACTTAATGTCATAAGCAAACGCTAAAAATAAACAACGGATGGAAAAGTTACAGGCGACTCGAGCGGCGGCGTGGCCGACGCACCGGGACAGATGCTCGATTATTTTACCGAACATTTATCAGAAAAACTGCTACCAGCAGGACAGCAGTGGATGGTTTCTCAGAAAATAAAAAATACTTTTAGAACAACTACAGGAAAAAGCTCAGAAGTCAGAATAGATTAAAAAAGCAAAAGGAGAGTAAAGTATAACCGATTATTTTAGTAATTGATTACTATTTGGATGGAAACTGGCACACTGCAGATTTTTCATTTAACCAATTTAACCTTTTTTACACAATATTAGAAATACATTTGAAGATGCAAATAAATACTTTATTAATTTTTTGAATAAGAAAATAAACATTTTATTGCCTAAAATGCAACAACAGCATTAAGGATGTGAAAAGTTCAGCTGTTTCTGCTTGACTTGACATCAGTGCAGTAAAGAGCCGATCGGATGATTATTTTTTGTATCATCTGATTAGTAATTGATAGTAAAAGGAGCTTTATAAGATATTTTTTTACAGATTTTGAGCCAGGTGAAGCTGAAACCAGAGGAATTCTGGGTAAAACAGATTTACAGACTTAAGATTTATTTTTAAATCTTAAATTCAAAATCTTTATATTATTTGTGAAGTTTTGGCTTAGTTGCTGCTCTGAGTGTTTCGTTCTTTTTTGAGTGTGTATGCTCCAATTATCGATTAGTTAATGATTATTTCAATAATCGATTGATCGGATTAATGCCATCAGCCAGAATACAAACTGTTTTTTAATCTTTGATAACCAACTGGACACAGTCAGGTCATCTTGAGTGCTTCCCGTCGCCGTGGTAACCGTTTCCCAGGGAGACTCATCCCTCAGCCTGTGTCTGAACTCTGTTACTTTCCTCCCTCCTCTGCCTGTAGGATCCGCTGGCTGAAGGACGGGGTCCAGTTCGGCTCAGAGATGAGCGGTTCTGGAAAGATTAACGCCTCAGAAGAAGAAGAAGAAGCGGTGGAGCTGCAGTCTTACGCCGGCGTCTACCAATGCTTCGCCTCCAACGACCTGGGCACCGCCATGACGCAGACCGTAGAGGTCATAGTGGAGCGTGAGTCCCACAGCAGCGATCAAGGAGAACCGGTGTGGTTCTCCTTGATCTGGGCCGACCCTGACCCAGCTAGGCTGTCAGGCTCATTGTGCCGTTATCTTTACTTGTGATAGATTTTTCTGGTGTTTTGTGTTTCAGCTTATCCGTTTGTAGGAAAAGAGAACAGACTGGAAAAGACGGCGTATGAATCGGAGAGCCTGATCCTGACCTGTAACCCTCCGAAGAGGTTGACGCCTCCTCACATCTACTGGATGGGAAGCAGTCAGTATCTCCTCCTGTCCACGTCTTTCTCACAGCTCAGTTGATAAACGGGGTCAGGTGAACATCTGTGTGGTTTGCATGAAGGAAAGGTATTTATTTCATTTACGGTGAAGTAAAAACCACTTCGACAATTCACCAAACGCAACTACAAATGAATAAACACGACATTAGCAAAGGGAAGTGGTCGGTGTCACTGGAACCAGAGACGTTTGTTGAAAATATTAATGTTACTGGTGATGCAAACGTGACTACATCTATCCAGGAATATTCTCAGACAGGCTATGAATCTCAGCCTTTTCACGGTTTGGGCAGTAGGTGGCGCTGTGACTGTCTGCCTGCCGATCTAAACAAAGAGAGCGAATGGCAGAATAATTTACGGTTCTGAAGTCCAAAGTGGAATCGTCCAGTCAGAGCTGTCTCGGGTGTTTTTCTTTTTAAATTAGTGTTTGTATTTAGTGACCTGTTGGAGTGCCTTCAGGGCCACCACAGGTCCTACAAAATGAAGTTTAAATTTATCTGGTTTTCCACAGGAATGCGCTACATTCACCAGAATGACAGAGTGATGACCGGCCTGGACGGAAACTTGTATTTCGCCAACCTCATCAGCAGCGACAGCAGAAGCGACTACAACTGCTTCGCCCAGTACACTGCAGCCAGGACTATTATCCCTGTGACTGAGGCTAGTCTCACCGTCCAACCCAGTAAGAGCTCACACACACCTACACACACGCACACACACACACACGCACACATTCCTACACACACACACACACACCATATGTTCACTCGTCTACAGAAGCTGGCACATCTATGGCTACGTTCACACTGCAGCCAAAGAATCTGAATCTGGTCCGCCTATAAATTCGGTCTCAGTTTGATTAAAGTGAACTTTGAATGCATGTGTGAACGCCAAGCGGACCGGGGAGACCACTCCACAAGCAGGAAGTGGACTACAGCACAGGGCTTTCTGGGTAAATACAACCAAAGTTAACGTGCTAGCCTAGCGCTAGCAGCAGAAATGGCTCCTGGTCTTTATCCAAAGACTAAAGAGAAATCCTCCAACCGCTAAAATCTGACGCCTCCATCTTGTTCCCATCTGATGAAGAAGGAAGTTGCTCTCAGCGTCTTCAGATGTTTTTGTGTCATTTCTTTCAGTGGTTCTTGGTGCAGCGCCCCCACAGGCCAGGAGGGGAACAGGTTGCTCGAAGGGTTTGGTTGGTTTGAGCAGCTGTGGTTCTCTTTCTCAAACCAACCAAGCAGATGATGAGGTTTTGGGTCCAATAGAACCGGGTCTACTGGACCATCACCTTATGGATTCTTGTTTTTCTTTCCCAGGTAATGAAGTCGTTCGTGGAAGAAAACCAGATTTGCTCCAACCCCATGGCTCCCACACCGCAGTGCAGGCCCTCAGGGGTCGAAGTGTCACCCTTGAATGTATCCCCAAAGGCCTGTAAGAATCCCAGAATGCTTTGCTGAAGTGTGTGTGAAGTATTTATAAAGTATGACTGAAAGCTTTGCATCTCTTTTGGTGTGTCTCTGTATCAACATGGCTGACATAACTCTGTCATTAGCAAGACTGGCAAACCTGATTGCATGAGGAGGGAATTCAGTCTTTTGATACAAAAGGGTTGAACTTTGGGAAAAGGACAGAGAAACTTTGTTTATCTCACTACCTCCAGTTCTTATGCCACACAGCTGGGTAAAGTGATGGCCCTGTCCTGCTACTCGTAGATTTCTCTCTGGTTCAGCACAGCTAGCTCGTTAGCAGAGCTCTGTGGAGCTGGACTGCAGGTTGGTGAGGAGGTCTCACCATTTGATGCCAGTATGAAGGACAAGGGACACACCTTAGGATCCGTTCAGCGATTTATAAACTACCAGCAGTAGTTTAAAGTCTGTTCTCTCAGTGAATGACTATAGAACCGGGTGGTGTAGAACCAGGTGCTGTAGATCCAGGTGATGTAGAATCAGGTGATGTAGAACCCGGTGGTGTAGATCCAGGTGGTGTAGAACCAGGTGGTGTCTCTACCCTCCTGGTTCTAGTCAGATCTCCAGCTGCAGCTTCTGGTCTCAGTCTGACCTGCTGCAGGAATCAAAGCCACTAAATCCTGGATGAGTTTCTCTGGTCCTGAAATGTTCTGCCGCTGCTGAAAGGGCCACTGTGGGACCGGCTTCATGTCGCCCTTGCGGGACAG
>NW_006800290.1:82803-86991 GCF_000485575.1 Poecilia formosa | reverse complement strand
GGAGTTTAAAGGCTGTTCTCTGAGTGAATGGCTGTAGAACCAGGTGGTGTAGATCTAGGTGGTGTAGAACCGTGTGGTGTAGAACCGGGTGGTGTAGAACCAGGTGGTGTAGAACCAGGTGGTGTCTCTACCTTCCTGGTTCTAGTCAGATCTCCAGCTGCAGCTTCTGGTCTGTCAGTCTGACCTGCTGCAGGAATCAAAGCCACTAAATCCTGGATGAGTTTCTCTGGTCCTGAAATGTTCTGCAGCTGCTGGAAGGTCCACTGTGGAACCGGCTTCATGTGGCTCTGGAGGGTCAGGTCAGAGGTCAGCCTGATCTTTAGTTACCAGCTGTGATAACTGAAGCTGTGCATTGACTCTAGATCTATAACTCTAGATTGTTCCTCTTCAGGTCCAAAGATCATAATTTCAGTTTTGTTTCTTTTCAGCTGGAGAAAGCTTTCGTACATCCATTGATCTGTTCAGTGATTGGACGGTTCAGACTTCGTGATGTAGAGCTGTTTATCGTCCCCGTAGCGATGGCAGCTAATCGCATTTCCTGTTATAACCTGAGCTAGTATAGACATTGAATAAGGGGGCTCCTGGTATTGAGCCCTGGGGTTCTCCTCATGACCCCACATGACTCGACGGTCTGCTTCATTCCTGTGATTACCTGCATTTATTCACATCTGACTCCCGTCGTTGAGCTGATCAGGTCATTTTGTTTCTTCCTGGCCTGCGCCTCTGCAGGCCGACTCCCAGGGTGGAGTGGCAGAAGACGGACGGTGACCTGAAGACCACGAGTGCCTCGCTGGACAGCTTCGACCGCTGGCTTTACTTCAACAGCATCACCGAGGACGACGACGGCGAGTACCGGTGCAGGGCGCACAACGACCACGGGAATGCTACACATTCCTTCACCGTCACTGTGGAAGGTGAAAAAGAAACGCAAACATTTCAGCAACACAAAGACGAACCAGCAGGTTCAACACGGAGCCACACAGTTCAACGCTGTCTGACTCTGCATGCCTCAGTCCGAAGGTCAAAGGTGAAAAGCGACGATCAGAAGATGAAACAAATATGGTTTGAATAGAAGAGTTAAAGGAGAAACCGATCCGACATTACTATTTGTATTGGTCCTGATATTGAAATTCTGAATGAGGTATCGGTGACAACGGGCCGATCTATTTAATCTAGTTCTATGCTTTGTTCTCTGAGCGAGTCGCACCTTCAGAATTAGGTTCATGTTTTTGTTTCTTATGTTAAAACAACGTAAAACTTGTAAGATATTTATACAGGTGGGCCTGGTTTCGTATTTTTTTGTGAAATATAAACTTCCTTTAGAGCGCTTCTTGCGCGACGCCATCTTGGATATTTTCTAAAGCAAAACACGGAGCATTTACGTTACATCATCACGCAAATACATCACACGTTGCAGGAGCCAATGAGAAACGGTTCTTGATCCTTACTTGTTCATCCATCCATCCATTTTCTGAACACCCTTGTCCCTCAGTGGGGTCGGGAGGGGTGCTGGTGCCTATCTCCAGCTAACGTTCCGGGCGAGAGGCGGGGTCACCCTGGACAGGTCGCCAGTCTGTCGCAGCCTTACTTGTTCATTTATTTTATAATTATTAATGCCTTAAATGTCACTTATTTTGAGTGTTTTATGACGGTAAAGTCTGTGTGTGTCCAGCGGCTCCCTACTGGGTGAAGAAGTTCTCAGACATGATGTACGCGCCGGGGGAAACCGTGCGGCTGGACTGCCTGGTCAAGGGGAATCCTGAACCCACCATCACCTGGAGAATCAACGGCGAGCCGCTCACAGGTGGGACACAAGTCACACCTGTGATTTTATTACTGCAAACCAAATATTAAAACAACCAAAAACTCCAATTTATCTGATCAGAATTAGCTAAAATGTATCTTCTTTTGTGGAGAAGAAATACTTACAAGGTCATACAGAAAGTATTCTGAAGGAACAAAAGACCTGAAACGTTTCCTTTCACTCAGTTTCTCTTTAATTGCTTTATCCTGTAATTTAAAGGTCGAGACGAACATTAGAGACGATCTGGCACCGCTCAGTCTGACTTCTGTCCCGAAGAGCAAAATAAGATCAGCCCCACCGAGACAGAAACGTTTCAGATAAACGTCCAGAGAGAGATGCTTTCCTCGGAGAAAAACATAAAGACACGAAAGGAGAACAAAGGAAAAAACAAAAAAGATAAAAATGATAGACAACAACACAGAGGTTAAGTAACAGAAAATGTGTGTTTAGAAATGCAAAACAGGAAAGTAACACAGAATTAAAATTTTGAAAAGATGAAAACATTTTTATCTAAGAAGATAAATTAAAAATGGGGTGGAAATAATGTGACATCAGCAAAGAATCCAAGAAAAATATTATGAAATAACAGAAATGAAGAAAAGAAAGAAGCTTCAAAAATACAGAAAACTGTTTTAAAAGACCATAATGAAAAATAAGATGATAAACATTTTATTGTCCATAAAGGGAAATAGTTTGAGAGCAGAAGCAACAGAAAGACACAAACACAATAAGATAAAGACAGAAACATGGAGCACAGATCAGAGAAAACAGTTCAGACCGAATTAACGATTTAAAGCAGCAGCAGCATCTAAATACAAACAGGAAAGTAACTCAGTTAACAACATGAAAGGTTTCTCTGCCACAGTTACTCAGACCAGTAATGGAGGACAGCAGAAAGGATTGTTTAAAACGGGGAATTAGGCAACAAATGGCTCCTGGTGGCAGTAATTCAGTCACTAAACAGCAAATGGGAAAAAATAGGAAATAAAGAAGATAGAAAGAAACGAGTCACAATAAATCAGTTAATCACATGAGAAATTAAAAAAAACTTAATACTTTCCAGTTGCATGATTTATTGTTTCTACTAAAAACTGGATGATAAAAGTCTTCAGTCTGGAGTTTTGGTCCCAACTAGCCCCTTTATTTGAAGAATAATGTTGTTTTCAGAGTCTTCATAGGTTATTTATTTGTTGTTTCTGTTGTTTTATTTATTTATTTTGGATATTTAAATGTATTTCAGCTCCAACGTTAATGTTTGTTAGAATTTAAAGTTGATTGATCTTTGAGAATGTGTTCTCATATTATTATTTTGTCACTACCTTTATGTTGCCTTAAAATGGTCTCAAAACAACATTATCATTTATTGTGATAACAGTTTATGAGACAGTCCTTCACAGAACTCTGATTACAGATGAAAGAGCTGATGCAGCAGGACCAGTTCCCTCCTCATTGTGTCTGTTTCTCTCTCCTCCTCCGCCATCTTTGTTTCTGTTGTAAATCCCTGGGCAGCAGTGGACGAGGATCCCCGCCGCAGCGTGGCCGGCAGCACGCTGATCCTGAGGGACGTGGTCGTTTCTGACACGGCCATCTATCAGTGTGAAGCCACCAACGTTCACGGCTCCATCCTGCAGAACATCAACCTGTTTGTCGTTGGTGGGAACGCGTCA
Source organism: Poecilia formosa (assembly GCF_000485575.1). Taxonomy (NCBI): domain Eukaryota; kingdom Metazoa; phylum Chordata; class Actinopteri; order Cyprinodontiformes; family Poeciliidae; genus Poecilia; species Poecilia formosa. The sequence continues at coordinate 83,520 of NW_006800290.1, read as the reverse complement.
CGCTCTGCTGCATATAAAATCACTGTCATGCTCCAGAACGTGTGGATGAGTCTGGTTCTGTCCTGCAGAGCTCCCGCCTCAGATCCTGTCCTCTGATGGGATTGTGTACAAAGTGTTTGAAGGTGAACAAGTCAACATGGACTGTGAGTCGTTTGGTGCTCCCCGGCCTCAGATTACATGGTGAGAAGCACAGAGAATTTAATCTAGAACAAAATAACTCAAATTAAGGTGAGAATTTAAAGATCTGGACACCAAAGTGATTCCACATACTGATAATAAGCAAATAAAATGCAACAAATTTGATGACTTTTAACACCAAATGCAGAACAAACCTAGAAAAAAATACATTTTGTCAGATTAGTTTCTGGGATTCATATTTGTGGGTATTAGTTCATGACTGCCAGATATAGTATAAATATATACTACTTAAGTACAGCACACTTTAGCAAGAAGGAAGTTCTTGCTAAAGAAAAGTTGTAATCCAGTTATTAATCAACAGCTGAAACAAATGGTTTCAGCTGTTGTGGGAACAGCTAACTTTAAAGCTAGCTGCGCTAATGCTAAAGCTCTAATCATATCATCCATCTTCTTTACACCCTTGTCCCTTGGTGGGTTTGGGAGGGTTGCTGCTGCCTCTCCAGCTAACGTTCTGGGCGAGAGGTGAGGTCACCGTGACAGGTCACCAGTCTGTCGCAGGGCAACACAGAGACAAACAAC
>NW_006800290.1:13391-81911 GCF_000485575.1 Poecilia formosa | reverse complement strand
TAGTTATAACTTTAGTCAGGCTAACGCTACAGCGCTACAGTTAGTTATAACTTTAGTCAGGCTAACGCTACAGCGCTACAGTTAGTTATAACTTTAGTCAGGCTAACGCTACAGCGCTACAGTTAGTTATAACTTTAGTCAGGCTAACGCTACAGCGCTACAGTTAGTTATAACTTTAGTCAGGCTAACGCTACAACGCTACAGTTAGTTATAACTTTAGTCAGGCTAGCGCTACAGTTAGTTATAACTTCAGTCAGGCTAACGCTACAGCGCTATAGTTAGTTATAACTTTAGTCAAGCTAACGCTGAAGCGCTACAGTTAGTTATACCTTTAGTCAGGCTAACGCTACAGCGCTATAGTTAGTTATAACTTTAGTCAGGCTAACGCTACAGCGCTATAGTTAGTTATAACTTTAGTCAGGCTAACGCTACAGCGCTACAGTTAGTTATAACTTTAGTCAGGCTAACGCTACAGCGCTATAGTTAGTTATAACTTTAGTCAAGCTAGCGCTACAGCAGCGTCTTTTATCATAACGAACAGCCTGATTCTCTGTGTTTAGGCTGCGTGAAGATGCCGTTTCTCTGCTGTTGGATAATCGCGTTTCCTTATTCACCAATGGGACGGTTCAACTGGTCAACGTCACCCATGAGGACCGCGGCGCCTACATCTGCTCTGTTGACAATGCCAACATCTCCATCACCGCTAACCTGGAAGTCTACAGTGAGGGAGCTTTTAGCTTTCTTCTCCTTTTTATTGCTGTTTATGTCATATTTATTTATTTTTATGCTCTTATGAATATAAAACGATCTCTCTTGTGATTAAAGGTGATAAATTTCCCAAATAAAATGTTTCGTCCTCTGGTTCCTCTCTCTTCCAGATCGAACTGTGATTCATAAAGGTCCGCAGGACGTTAACGTCCACCTCGGACAAACTGCTTACCTGGACTGTAGCTTCTACAAAGATTCTCGGCTGCGTGCCAAGGTCCAGTGGAAAAAAGGCGAACAGGACCTGAACTTCCCAATGCCTAACAAGTAAACGCCCACAAACCCGAACGACATGCATGAAAACACAGGCAACAAACTGGTTCTGCTGAGGGAAAGGCCGTCCAGAATCTGGCTTGTTTTAACACCATTTCACAGTTTTCATCCAGCCATGTTTATCAGGCTCTGGTTGTTTGTAAGGCTGAGCAATATGAATGAAAAACGTATCACAATATAAGCGTTTCGTATCAGTCAGTATTAATAATTATTGATACCGACTGAAAACCTGGCACACTGATCCATCCTGTTTTATCCTGTTTTCTCTCCAAGCCGTTCTTTAGTTTTAAGCAGTTATAAAACCTTAAGCTGCTGTTGAGGAAGTTACTACACAGGTTGTTGCTAGGCAACCAAAGAGTAAACAGGTTGGTTGAAGCCACTCGACTCGTTTAGCTGGCTGTGAGGGGTTGAGTGGCTGAAGTCTTTCCTCTGCCTACATTTCCCAAAACGCTGCACAGTTCTTCATCGGGCTTCAGTGAATATTCTTCAGACACATTAGATGTTATTTTTACATCCAGAAATTTGCGCATGCACACAACGGGGAAGGCAAACTGAAGACTGTTCTTCAGGTGTTATTAATTTAGTGTAGTGCTCCACAGCAAAGGGAAAACAACACAGAGAAACCATGAAAGAATAACTCAGAACCACTCATATTCTTATTTTTCTCACTCTGTCTCGGCTACGCTACTCAGTCTTGTTGCCATAGCAACGGGTCCACTAGTGTATCAGGATTCAACACCAAAAAACACTCAAACATTTCCCACACAAAGAGCAGAACACTCAGTCGGTTACAGCTGTATGTTTTTAATGCTTGATGTTATTAATGTTTGTGATTATTAAGAGTAGATTAGCTACCACTGCTATTAGCTAAGCTAACACAGCAGTGGTTGACTAGTTAATTTAGTTGTTATGTTGCCTTTTGTGATGGATTCCACATCCCATCTACATGTTACGCTTGCCATAGTCAAGCTAGCATAACTGAACTACTTCCCTCTCCCTCGCTGTTTTTTTTTTCCTGAACTTGTTATCCAGTTGTAGTGTTGACGATTAGCAGCAAAGCGCTGCTTTTTCTTTCATATATCACAGATACATTTAATGTTTATCTCTTTAAGTTGATCATTTACAGCTAAAACCGATGCTAGTCACTGTTAGCCAGCAGCTGTTTGTCCTCAGGAAGCTCGGGGCGGGATCTTTTGTGTGTGACATCACGTTGCAACATGTCTGTATATTTAATAGTCTGTCAGATGTATCTATTGATATTGATCATGTTTGTAGCAATTTATATTGTTATTGATTTATTGTCCATTTGCTTGATATTTGCATCACTTTTCTGCTTATTTTTTCTCTAGGTCCAGGTTCAATCTCCACAGGAATCACACGTTACAAGTGAAAAAGGTCCAACAAAACGACACAGGAAGGTTTTCCTGTGAGGTCCGAACGGACCCGGTGGGCCAGGTGACGGCCACCGGCTCCATCACGGTGTTAGGTATGGAAGTCGGTTTATTTCGGTTTATTAAAACGACGTCGATCATTTCTGATGAAAAGTAAAACATTGGTTGAGTATTCCAGTATGTGGTCAAGGTACAACTTCCTAGTTGTCTCTTTAGCAACTCAGCAGTGAACTCACCCAAAGTTTGCTTTTAAAATTTCTCTGCATTAAAAAATGTGAGTAAAATAAATCGCTGAAAGCTCTGAGCTAAGATTAGATTCATGGTGAAGATGAGATGCATGTGAACTTCTAACTGGAGCCACTTTTGGGCCCGCAGCTCCACCGGACCCCCCCACCTCTGTATCGCTGTCCTCCATTGAGGACTACAGCGCCACCCTCAGCTGGATCCCAGGATCTTCACACAACAGCCCCATAACAGGTAGAGAGGCAGGAAAAACCCAGTCGCATCTGTTTGGGTTTGGATTTCTGAAAAAAGTCACCTGAGCTTCACTTCACTGGATTATCAAACCGGAAACTCAAACACAGTTCGGTTTTTTCTTTATTTTCCTCCCTATGTTTTTGGCGTGGCATTGTGTTCAAATGCAACAGCGCCTCCTGTGGTCACAGAATGTGGTGCAACACCGGCGTAATTTGAGTGAAATTTTGATCTTGTGCATGTAGATGTTCACACACTGGCTAGTGACGCAACACAAGAATGTTTAAAATGTCGAGGAAAACTTCCATCTTTCACCATTGTTTGTCAGAATGGTATTTAGATTAATCTGTTATGTAAGATTAACGGGTTCGTATTTTCAGATTAATTGTGCGTTAAGCGTCGTCGCTTACGGCCCGAGTTTCTGCCCCTAGAGTTCATCGTTGAAGCCGAGGAGAAGCCGCAGATGGACAGCGGCGCCGCGGCGTGGACGGAATGGACGACGGTTCCTGGAGACTTCAGGCTCTTCCAGCTCAGCCTGCAGCCTTTCTGCTGGTACCGCTTCAGGGTCGCCGCCGTCAACGAACTGGGCCAGAGCAAAGCCAGCGAGCCCACCAAGCTGCACAGCACTCCGGCTGCAGGTGAAACCTGAACTGAGCTGTGTACTTTTAGGAGTGTTTCTGCTACGCTGCACTGTTCACTTCTACTTTAGTAACTTTACTATGAAGCATCTTTACTCTTCCTGGAGTAAAATGTCTGGATTTTCTTCCCACTGGATGGAAAATCAAACATGTTTTAACCAAACATTGCAGTTTTTGTTAAAATTTCATAAGTTTTTTATTGAAATAAATTGATTTGTTATTTTTGTTACTTATATGAATTATAACAATTTGGTCATTAAAACACCAAAATTTCCACTTAACTTTATATTTTGGTCCATATGATGATGCAATTTTTAGATATAAAATTATTGATAGTTTGATCAGTTAGTTGAACAGACTTTTTGCCAAATACTTTCTAGAGTCATTTTCTGGAGCTTCTTTTATTTTTACTTGAGTAAAAAATATGTTGAAGTATTTCTAGGTCAGTATTACAGTCGGTTCTTCAGGAAACGAGTTGAAGTGAAAATCCTCCTGTTTTTTCCGCTCCGCTTTCCCGCAGCGCCGCGTTCGAACCCCACGAATGTTCGCAGCAACTCTACAGAGCCGGGGGTTCTGCTCATCACCTGGGACGTGAGTGGCTCGGCGCTTCGCTTCGAAACAGGAAACGCTTCCAAACTTTAACCGAATCTGTTGGTTTCCCTCCGCAGGAGATGGAAAAACGTCTCCACAATGGCCAGGACTTCCAGTACCGGGTGTACTGGCGGGAGGCCGACAGTAGAAACGCAGAGTGGAACTGGGCCTACGCCAAGTCTCCGCCGTTCACAGTGAACGACACGGGAACCTTCACGCCGTTTGAGATCAAAGTCCAGGCTGTCAACGCCATCGATTCAGGCCCGGCTCCCGAGGCAAAGACTGGACACTCTGGGGAGGACAGTACGTCTCCTGATTATTTATTTATCACTTTCTAACTCCAGACTGACAATTATGATGCACGTTTAAAATTCACATTTTTGACTTCAGTTTGAGATTATTCTTCAAATTTTGTAGAAAAATAAATATTCTGATGTCTTTTTAACTTTTACTATAACTCAGTTTCAGTTTAGTTTACAGTATCAGTTAATAACAAACAGGTACCAGCTGTAGGCTATCAGTTTGCTTCTGCCCCCTAGTGGTGGCAGGGAGGCATAGCAGGTGGGAAAAACAGCCGTGGTTATTTACGGCCTTTTTTCATTACAACCACAAACTGAAAGTATGAAGCAAAGGCTGTTGAAAACTTTTGTAAATGTGATCTTTAATTTATAAAACAAAAAAGTTTCCACATTGTCATAATAGGGTATTTATGTAGAATTATGGAGAAAATACAGTTTAGAATAAGATCTGTGGATACTGTATGTCATTAAATTCCTGAAGAAATACAGTAAAATTTGTGGTTTTAAACAGAAAAAAGTCCAATTTAAAGCAGTATAAACACTTTTGTACATCACTGTTACTCTTCAAACTCAGTGCCAGCTGTTTATGCTGATATTAAACTGTTAAAAGCGTCAAAGAAAGCATCTCTCATTATTTTTACATGAATTTAAGAGATGAAAGAACCAGGATCAATTAGTGCAAGACTAAATCATTTATTTATTATAACATGTTTTCTTTGGCTCCCTCTCAGGAAATCAATGTCCTCCTCTTCACATCGAACCTTTCCCTCACATCAGACTGTCAAAATAAAAGCCTCCTTCTCCATCTTCCTGCCTGTGGCTGTTTTTCCCCTTGCAGAGCCAGAGGAGCCGCCCACCGGCGTTGCCTTCAGCGTGATGAACAGCACCGTCAGAGTGACGTGGAACGAAGCGCAGAACGTCCGTGGCCACCTGCTGGGCTACAGGGTACGCCTCCTTACAGCGTCCTGGAACGTCCTGGAACATCCTGGAAAACATTTGCCACCAGACGGAGACCTGCTTCCATGCAAAAACACAGAGACCTACCAAAGATTTCTTAAAAATGCTAATATTTCAGACTAATTTATGACTAACTTGCTTATTTAAAGTCAATAATGCCTTTGTATTATAAATCCTGCTACTGATAATTTGATGCTTGATGGATTAAGATTAAATATCACAATTAAGTATTATCTGTACCACTTATACCAAAGTATAATTTCATAAGATGCTCAACAAACTCATTTGATTTTTTTTTTAATTCGTACATAATATTACAAACTTTTGTTACAGTTCTCATAAAATTATGAATTTATTCTGGGAATATCATGTTTTTTTTTTTCTTGTAATGTTACAAGAAAGCATTTTTGTAATTAAAAATGAAGTCTTAGCCTGGCTCTAGTACTTTGTCACAGACTTCAAAGTTAAATAGAAGCCATGAAACGTGTTTGTCAAACAAAATGGCCGCCCTCGCCGTGCTGACGTCACTCTGCTCTATGGAAACCCAACGAGCGTGTTGGTGGAAAAAATCCTGGTTTCCAGAAATTAAATCTTCCAAAACCAAAAGCTGTCAAAATCAATAAAGTTGATTTGTTTCTCTGCAGTGGAAACGAGAGGAAAACATTTGGTGAGTTTCTGTGTTTCTGCAGGGTGGGAGGTAACTGGTGGCCGCTTCCTAACTGGTTCCCCAGGACATTTGAACCAATAAACCCAGTATGGGACTCCAGTAAGGCTGTCATCATCTTTCTTCTTCTTCAGCTGTACATCAGGAGGCTGGGTTCCTCCAGCGGACGGGACAGGAGGTCTCTGGGCAAACACCACCACACAGCGGAGAGACACCAACTGGAGCAACACAAACTGGCAAACAGGAACAACTGGGTGGAGGTGGTCCATGGTTCCAAGACGACCACTGATGTTACTGGTCTGCGTCTGTTCTCCCAGTACGAACTGGAGCTCACCGCCTTCAACAGCAAAGGGGAGAGCCCTCGCTCCTCACCGGTGCGCTTCAACACGCCAGAGGGAGGTGAGGCGACGTTTAGATGATAAATCCATTTGGTCTGATAGGCTGCTGCTGTGCAAAAACACACAGTTTGAGTTTTAAAGGGGAACCAGAATGCAAAATTCTCCTTTTGCACATTTTTATTCTTCCATTTGGGTTTCTGTTGTTTCTACAAACAGCCTTAACTCAAAGTTTAAACAGCACTTAGAAAAACTACGCTGCCATTCTTTGGCAGCAAGTTCATGTTTTCTGGTTTCAAAAAGCTTCAGACTGTAATGTCACAAGTCAGCAGGCACTGTTACCTGGCAACCGCAGAAAAGCCCAAACCGTTACCTAGCAACCCCAGTGGAACTCCACTTATTACCTAGCAACCAAAGCAGAGCTCCAGTTCAGTCGGTTGGTTTTACCGCTGTATGCGCTGTACAATGGCTGCTGGAAAGGACTGCAAAAACACAAAATCTTGCCAAGTATTTTTGTTCTAGTTTCTAGTGTAAATATCTTGGTACCCTTAAAATAAGTCAAAACTAACTTACAGGGGACTTTTCAGCAAGAAGTAGTAGCTTGTTTTGAGTCATTTATATTCATGAAACTGGTTTAGTTATAAGTGGAATAATCTGCCAGTGGAACTAGAATCCAGTTTTTTGTTCTTCCATCCGGGTTTTTACTGCTTCTAACATCAACTCAAATGCTTGTAAGAACCACGCAGATGTTTTCTGGGAATAAGTTCATGTTTGTTGGTGTCTGAAAAACCAGTCGTTTCAAAAACCTCCCGATCAAGTCACACTGCGCCGTTTCCTAGCAACTCCAGCTGAGCTCAACCTGTTACCTAGCAACCCCGGTGGAGGTCCAGTTCTAGTTCCACTGGCAGATTATCTTAGTGTGCACTAGAAATTAGAACAAAAATACTTGGTAAGATTTTGTGTTTTTGCAGTGTAGTTGACTTTCCATCCAGAAACCACTTGGTGCATTCTTGTTGGTTGAACAGGAGGCTCCACTTCTGCTTTTTCAAGATGTATGATTGTATGATTTTGCATCTATTTTCAGCCATTTTCACAAAAGTGCAAACGTTGGGTTGGGGGCATGGCCAGCAGCAGCTTATTTAGATTTAAAACGGATTAAAATAAGAAGATTAGAAAGTGAAAATGTAATGAATAAGGAATTATAGTAGATCATCTTTAAGTTATCGTATCAACACAGAGAAGTTTGGGTTTTCCAGGTTGACCAGTGATTGTTCTGCTCTCCTTCTCGGTGCGTTTGTCTTCACAGCTCCTGGTCCTCCTGCTTCTCTGACGTTTGAAAGCCCAACGGAAACCTCACTGATTCTTCACTGGTCTCCTCCGCATGAAGTTAACGGAGAACTTCAGAGCTACAAGGTCCAATATCAGCAAGGTAACAGCTGAGTTTGGAAAAAGAGACTTTATTCAGGATGAATTAATCTGACGTTGGGCCTGGTTTGTTTCCTGTCAGAGGGAGGCAGCCAGATGGAGATCCCGATATTCAATGTTTTCTTCAACGTAAACCAGTTTGAACTGATGAATCTGGACCCAAGCAGCTTTTACCTGTTTAAGGTTATCGCATGCACCGCAGCAGGATGTGGCCCGCCCATCACACGGAGGGGCGCCACACTGATGGAAGGAGGTAATCGCGCCACCATCAAACCTACGAACCACATGTCAATACACAGTGATGCTCTGAAGGGGGCGCCATTTTTACCGTTACACAATCAACAAGTATTTATGTCACAACTTCAAATTAAAGCCCCAAACTAAACATTGATTTAGCAAGTTAAACATTAAGTTTGATGCTAAATACTTTAGATAGCAAGATAAATACTTAGTTACGCAGCCAAAATATTTGATTTAAAAACTAAATATTTAATTAGCTTTGAGCTAAATGTTTACTTAGACAGCTAAATATTTATCTTACAAACTGAATAATTAGTTTCAATCTACGCATTTAGCTCACCAGCTCAATATTGAGTTTGCACTCTAAATATTTTCTCTCTAAATATTTAGTTTGAAGCTTAATATTTAGTTTGCTAATTTAATATTTAGTTTGAAAATGTTATGAATGAATGAGTAACAAGATGAAAATATGAATGAAAACGAACCCCCGTTCTTTTCTCTTGACAGGATAAATAATCAAAATGAATGTTCATTTTTGGCTGTGTAACTTTTCAAACCCAAACTCTGTAAACTCCAGCTTCATGACATTAAATTGTTCTATTGTAAACGTCACTCTGCTTCCTGTAGCTCCTCCCACAAACATCACCGTGGTTTCCAGTGTCACGTCCTTCAACCTGAGCTGGGTGCCTGAGGACCGCCACCGGAACCACGGCTTCCACATCCACTACCTCCGGAAGAGCGGTGAGCAGCAGGACACGTCCAAATCCACCAAGTGTTTACGTTTTTAAAACTTGGAAACAAGACGGGAAGCATGGGACACTGCGCAAATTGGAATCACAAAAATATTTTTTTTAATGGAAAGACGCCAATTTTGGGAAAAAAAGTAAAACATTTTGATTAAAAGTTTTTTGTGCTAGGTTGAGTTGGTTTTGTTCAGTCATATAAAAATGGGTTTATTTTCCGATACTGTGATGGAAACTGTTGGAAACCACCGGATGTTACTACTGGAGGGAATGACAAAGAAGACGACAAACAGGAAGTAGTTTTTTAATGGCTCACCGCGTAAACAAACTGATTCACGTGGGATTTTAATTATGTTTCTTATTTAATCGAAACATCACAATTGCAAAATTCTGTTTTATATTTATATATATATATATATGTATGTGTGTGTGTGTGTGTGTGTGTGTGTGTGTGTGTGTGTGTAAAAGCAGAATATCGATATTTGTAATGGAAACTCAGCGGCTAACTTGTGTTGTTTCTCTTTGTGTGCAGCCGGCGGTCAGTGGGAGAAGTCAGAGCTGATCAACTCCACGCAGGGTTTCTATTCGCTGACGGGCCTCCAGCCAGGAACCGAGTACAGCCTGAGGATCCTGCACGACAACAACACGCACTGGCAGGAAATGCTGCGGACCGTCGGGCCAGGTGCGTCCGCACAAACACAAACTGCCTGGATTGAATGTTGTTTACATTCGTGAAGACGTTCTAAAGGTGAAACGTTTCTGCCTCAGTGCCGTCGGAAATGCCGGGCCGGTTTGCCACCCAGGGCTGGTTGATTGGACTCATCAGCGCCATCGTCCTCCTCATCCTCATCCTCCTCATCCTCTGCCTCATTAAGCGCAGCAGGGGGGGGAAATACGCAGGTACGGCCAAACCGATGATCTGACGGAAAATAGGACGTAAATACGACGTAAATACAACATGCTCATGTGGAAAAATGTGTTTCTCCTCACAGTGAAGGACAAAGAGAAAAAAGAGATTGACTTCGATCTTCAGAACAAGGATGAAACCTTCGGCGAGTACAGGTGAGTCACCGCCAATCGGAACCGATCGGAACCAATCAGAACCAATAGTCACAGTATCAGATCAGGAATCAAATAGACTTCAGAGATGCAGAAGTCTTTGAACCTCCCGGCGTTCAAAGACACAAACCTTTCTGGTAATTAATTGTGCCAAGTTATTATAAATATTTGAAAGTGAAATCAGTTGATAAACTCTAAATTTAAAGTAAATAAGTCAACAAGTTTGATGTCTTATATTTCACCATCAGTCAACAACAGGAAGAATCGATTATTTGTGTAACAGCTTGAGAAATGATACAGAAATCATTTTCTACATGTAATAGCATTTAGTTTATTTTGTTGAGTGTTATTTTAAATGTATTTGTCCTGCTAGCTTGGTGCTCTTGTTAGCGCTAAGCAGCTGTTTGACTTGCATTGCCTTGGGCCGGCTCTGGGAACAAAGAGGAACCACTGAATGTTGCGTTTTGTTTTCGCTCTCATGTCTTTCTTTCCTCCTCTCCTGCTTTTCCTGCAGATCTCTGGAGAGGTGAGGGAGTCGGCCTTCCTGTTGTCATGTGCTTCTTCGTTCTCACTGGCATAAAAATAAAACCTTTCTGTTCTTAAATCTGATAAATATCTAAACAAATTATTTCAGATGGTTTACGAAACGTTGATGCTTGCTTATCATGTCCGCCTCATTTTCAACATCTTTCACTGCTTTCTGGGATTCGGATGGTTTTCTCTCCCAAACCAGTTTACACCAGCAGTAAAACCAGTAAAAAATCAGATAAAATGGCGCTGAGTCATGCTCTCACCTGTCCTGCAACCTCACCTGGATGCTTCCCGCTCGGCATCAAAGTCCTTCCTGAAGCCGTTTTTATTTCTGTTGCAACTGTTTGGTTTCACTTTGAAAGGCTGAGAATTTTTTCACTGCTGAAGCAAATTAAACCTGTTTTCACTCTGAAGGTGCAAAGGTTTCAGCAGCCACACAAATCTTTGTTTTTCTAGTTTTTCATGTTTCTGTGAGGAAACGAGGAGAAATTTAAAAATGTCTCAGAGACGATACAGTTTTACAGTGTAGATCCTGTTTCAGTCTGGACCCATTCTCCTGAGATCGGACCTAAAGGTTCCCGGTGGAGACCAAACCTCTGGTCCACTTTGTTGCCATTACATTGTGACTTGATGCGCATCATGCTGGGAAGTGTAAAGTTACACAAACACTTAGAGCTGTAATCCAGGTTATTTAGCCTAAGAGAAAAAACTAAGGATTACATTTTTAAGTCATATTTTCTCCACATTATTCATTATAAATATCACTGTTTTAAACTAAACATGTAGATCTAAACTAGTTAGCAAGCCAATTATTTAGCTAATTATTATGTAAATATTAGCTTTAAAAAGCTAATTAGCAAAATATTTAGCTAATGAATATTTAGCTACTCATTAGCTAAATATTGCTAATGAATATTGAGCTTTATTAGCAAGCTAAATATTTGGGTTGAAACTAAATATTTAGCTCAAAATATCAACCTGAACAATTAGCTTCAATCTAATTAGTAAACTAAATATTTAGTTTCAAATTAAGTGTTTCAAAACTTTCTATTTAAGTTGGTAATATTCAGTTTACCAACTCAATATTTATCTCTGAATTAGTTAAGTATTTAGTTTTTTAGCTAAATAAATGGCCTGGAACTAAAAATAATTTGGAAATGTGACACTTATAATATGAATGAATGAATGAATGACATGGTGAAAATATGACTCAAAATGAACCTTTTTTCTGACTGGCTAATTGTCATAAAACATTATTGCTGTAAATGTTTGTGTAGCTTCACAATCAGCTTCTCTCCCTCCTGTGGGTTCATAATCAGAGAAATTGGATTTTTCTAACTAAACCAGTGGTTCTGACCCAGTGGGTTCCTCTGGTGCTACAGAACCCATAAAGTTTGAAAAACCTAACATTTGTGTCGCTGCAGGATCATTTGTCTCAGACTGGAAACGACTTTCTGAGCCGCTGCAGCCTTTAAAGCCAGCGTCTTATTTCTGTTTTTATTAAAGCTTTTTTTGGCTTTTTGTTTAAATCCGTCACTTTTTGTTCTACATCCCTTTGTGTTCCTAAGATTATAGCAGATTATTACGATCCGTTTAAAAAATATTCACACCTCCTGACCTTTCTAACATTTTGATGCATCAAAGCCACAAACTTCTTGTATTTTCTTTAGATTTTATACAATAGACCAACATAAAGTGGAGTCAAAGCATTTTACAAATGAAAATCTGAAATGTGTGACACGCATTTGGATACAAACCCCCTTCACTCCAAAACGCCTCAATAAAATCCAGTGAACTGCTCTAGAGGTCAGCTACCTTATGACCTCTAAAGCCAGAAGGTTTAGAGGTCATAAGGTTTGGTGGTCTTTGGCTAAAGACCACAAGCCATTTCTGCTGCTAGTGCTGGCACATTAGCTTTGGTTGTATTTACCTAGAATGCCCTGCGCTGTAGTCCACTTCCTGCTATTGGAGCGGTCTCTGGTCCGTTTGGCGTTCACATGCATTCAAACTGAACCAGAGTTCACTTCAACCAAACCCAGACAAAGGTTTGTAGACGGATCAGCGTTAGCTTGCGTGTTCACACCGCCCCAAACAAACTGGACTTTCTAACCTGGACTGGAGTTGATTAAAGCGACTAAACACGACTCACAAATTTGATAGAGAACTGCAGCTCTAACCTCAATAAAAGATGCTCCTAAAAAGTATTGATCTAAGAATGGCTAAATACATGTGCACACCACACTTTTCAGATTTACATTTGTAAAAACACAAGACATATGTAAATAATTCATTAATTTCATTTGCTGTAGCAGTTTCCCATACTTTCTGTCCCACAGAACTGCAAATAAAGTAAAACTAAAAGTTTGTGGTCGCGACAAAATGTGAAAAAGTTGACAGGGAAATCTGGTCGTAACGCCACCGTCACCAACTGCTGTTCCCGCTCTGCTTCCCCACAGCGACGGAGACGAGAAGCGCTCGGACAGCCAGCAGTCCCTGTGCGACGACAGCAAGCTGGGTAGCGAAGACTCGCTGGCCGAGTACGGGGACAGCGTGGACATCCAGTTCAACGAGGACGGCTCCTTCATCGGCCAGTACAGCGGCCGCTCCGCCGCCGCGCCGCATGGCAGCTCCGGCCCGGCCTCCCCGCTCAACCCCGCGCCGCCACCGCCCTTCGCTCCCTCCATGTCCGGCATCCTGAACCGGCCCAGCTAGATCCAGAACCAGAACCGCCTACACATGCATGTCTGCAGCAGAACGGCAGAGACGGACCCGATTCCACTTCCTGGTTCCGACGTCCACAGGAAGTTTTACTCTCCATGTTTACAGCTTTTGATGCAAAACTGCTAACTTAAGAAAAATGAACAAATTTGGCTCCTTTAGAGAAACAAATATATCTTCATTAAATTCATTCCACTGTCTGATTCTGCAGAGAGTTACTCTTTACTGTTCATCTCTGCAAAAACACAAAATAATACCAAGAGTTTATCGTCCAGTTTGGAGTGCAGATTGATTATTACACAAAATTAAGACAAAACTAATTTAAATGCATCTTATCAGCAAGATTAGAAACTTATTTTCAGTAAGAAATTCATTAATAATGATGAAAAAGTTCTAGTTCCAAGAAAACTGAACCAGTATTTGTTCATATTAAGGAATTACTTAGTTAAAAGAAGCTTTAAATCTTGCTGATAAGTTACTTTCATGTTAGTTTTGTCTTAATTACAGCGTATTAATCTATTTGCACTACAAACTGGACTATAAACACTTGGTATTATTTTGTGTTTTTGCCGTGAATCTTCACTGCCGTATTTTTAACTGTTGCTGTAAAGCTTGGAGTTAGCAGCTTTGTACTGTTGAGCTCACACAGAATCATATTATTATCGCTCTGTCAGAATATAACAGCTTCAAATTTCTCCTTCACCGTTAAAAAGTGAAAGCTGGCGCAGCTGGGAGCATTACAGGACAAATATGACGCATTTAGCTGAACTTCCCATGAATATTTCAGCCTCATCCTGTTTTGTTTTTGTTTTTTTTCATCCATTTTTACTTAAACATCATCACTTTTTTTATATAAGCATTTAAATTTCTTCTTGACCGAACTGGGAACGATGCAGACTTTGGTTTTGAGCGGATAAATCGGTACTAACCTCTGCTTCTCTGTGCAGCTTCAGTGAGCAACTAAACCATGTAATCAGAATAAAGTATAAATCCCGCAATATAATGTTTAATTTCACACATTTTCAACGTGCCTCTCAGTTTTTAAAGGGAAAAGTTTAACCGAATTGTAATAAAATGTAGTTAGTCCCTTTGGCCACCAGATGGGGCCAGTTTTAACTGACTGCAGTGATTTTTAGTTGCAAAAAGCTCGCAGCTTCCTATGCAGAGGCGGGAAAATTATTATGCAGGCAGAAAGAATCTCACGTTTTCCTTCTCTGAATGTAAATAAAACCTTAAGATTGTCTCTTTTTGTTACTTTATACAGCTTGTTTTATAAAATAACCAAATTGTTTTTATTATCTATTGACGTGTTTGATTTTGAGCGTTTGTAACGTCCAGACGTCCCACCCACCGTCTGCTGTTGACCTTTACCCTCGTGTCACTTAGTAGCTCCAGATCCTGTAGAGAAGAAAATTAGGAATTTCAACCCTCTTCCTGTTTCCTGTAGAGCTTAGAGACGCAGCAGAAATACAGATTATTAAATGTGACGTTCAAACGGACGTAGAAAAATGGAGTAAATGTCTGCCAAAAAAACTCAGAAATGTTCAGATTAATCTCAGATTTTTGAGTCAAAAAAAGTCTACAAAGAACTACAGCATTTGAGAAAAAAACAAGAACATTTCTTACTTTGAGAAGTCAAAAATTGCAGAAACAAATGTCAAATTTTGAGATTAATCTCAGAAAAATTCTAGAAAACAATGACATTTCTGAGTTTCAAAATTTTCGCAGTTTGAAACTGAGAATAAAAATTTCTACAAATTGTCTGAAATAATCTCAAATTTTTTTTATCAATTTTTTTTTTTTTTTTTTTTTTGGAGCTCAAATATTTCCTTGTTTTTTTCTTAAATTTTTAGGGGAAACTTCTGAGTTTCATAAGCTGTAAATTTTAGTCTTTTGTTTGCTTTTCATAGAAACTTTCTGAGATTTTTTTGACAGAAATGTACTCCTTTTCTTTCCTTTCTCCGATGGCCCTGCGCCGTCGCTGGTACCGGAGCAGAGAGTTTTAACGGACTTGCCTGAGATGTTTTGTGATGAAGCAGCTCAGATGTTCCGGCTCTCCTGGTTCCGTCCAGAACCAGCCGGAACCGGGAACCTTCAGCGGGACTCGGACCGGGCCGGACTGAGAGGAAATGTGACGGCAGGAGGAGAAATCGCTGCAATACTGAGATGTGCTAACTAACTAGCTTGTTGCATTGTGCGCTGTATGTAAGCTGGCGAACTAACCTCAGACTGTCAACGAATAATAAACATGACATCGCATTTACTGAACAACGGCTCTGGGTTTGTTTGAGAGGCTGCAGTACAGACGGAAAACAGGAGTACATTTATGGCAAGAAGCGCTAGGGAAAAAAAATTAAAAATTTTTAACTTTAGAGCTCAGAAATTTCCTGGTTTTTTCCAATACTGATCTAAAAGTCTTTGATTCTTTTCCTGCAAATATATGACTTTTCAAACTCAGAAATGTTCAAGTTTTTGTAGAAAATGTCTTGGATGAATCTCAATTTTTTTCTTGCAAATTTTTTGATTACTGGAACTGAGACATTTCTGATGTTTTTCTAGAATATTTCTTCAGTTAATCTAAAAAGATGTAGTTATTTCTCCTGCAAATTTATTTGTTTCATACTCAAAAATCTTTGACTTTCTAGGAAATTTCTGAGATTAATCTCCTAATTTTAGTCTTAGGCGGAAAGTTAATCGTTTTTCTTTCTTTCTTTTTTTTTCCAATTTCCAATTCTCTCCGTCGCAGTTGGGACGTGATATTTACATGACCCGGTTGCCTGGTGGAGGGAGTGAAAGAGGAGGAAGAGGCAACGGATTCATTTTTAAGGAGGGGAGGGGCTGTTTCCTCATCTCTGTTTCTCACCTCGAATGTCAGCCGCGCACTTGTTCAGTTGACACGATGGCACCTGTCAATGAACTCATTGAGTTTGTCGCAATTTGCCTCGAAGTAGCGCCCCTTACCTGGAGGACAAAGTTGTCGGGTCCATCATGTGAAGCGGCCTGTATGGAAGTAAATATGTGCCATCAGAATTTGAATAAAAAATGCATCTGAAACGTTAATGTTGTATATTTGCGCTTACTTTTTCAATTTAAAAAAAATCTGTCATTATTTGTACATTTGCAATTTTCATTTGTTAAAAAAAAGCACATTCCTATTGCAAAGTGATACAATTTTCAATATAGGCCTATATATTTTTTCAGTGTTAGAAAAATTCAGCATATAAAAAATTCAACTTTTGAAAATTCAAATGCAATATTTTCAGTGTCCTAAAAATTCAACTTGCTCAAATTTACTGTCTCAAATTCAGCATCTAAAAATTCGATGTACAAAAATGACAAGGTTACTATTCTATACTTGCGCCAAGTCTAGAATCTTTAAAGATAACTGATGGGTGGCGAAATATTTAAGTATTTCTTGTGCGGCCCGGTACCAATTGGTCCACAGACCAATACCAGTCCGCGGCCCGGGAGTTGGGCACCACTGCTATTTAGGAAACCAGTTAGCTAAAGGTGATACAGACTCGCTTCCTTCAGAGCAGTGAGCTTATGCCCTTGATAAAGCTGTTAAAATTCTAAAAGCGCTTCCTCTGGGGAATTTCAAAATGAAACACTGGAAAATATAAAATTGCAGTTATAGTTTGAACCACCTTAACTAAAAAGCTTCGAGGAAAACATCTTCAATCTGAAAAACATAAAAATAAACTTCTGCCTGAATTAGAAGCTTAAAGCTCAGATCAACTTAAGTTTCTATTACATTAAGCCTTAAAACTAATGGTGAAATTAAAACAAATTGAAATGGGCTAAATGGCACGGGGGATTAAAATTAAGGTGAATTTACTACGTGTGTACAGACAATTGCATTAAAAAACCACATGGCAGATAAAAAACTTTATTTGGTCATTAAACATCCAGCAACCCACATTACATAAGAAGAAATATTTTTAAAAAATCATTAACAAATCAGCACATTATCCCAGTGATTTTCTGAGGTTTGAATAAATCAGTAAAAATCACAGTAAAGTGCCCTGATGTGACACATCAAGTCCTGAAGTTTTCTAGAAAACTTAAAGAAACAATGAAAATATGGAGTTAAAAAAGTAAAAACCAAAACAAACCGAAATATTAAAATACTGAGAATCAATGACTATGATGCAAAACATCATTATTTAGATATTTTAGAATGAACATAAAAATCATCATACATAAAAATATGTAAAATCTTTTATTCCAGATAAAATGCTGGATGTTCCTCAAAACTACTCTAAGATCAGAGTTTCTGTGGGACAACCAGTTCTAAACTGGTTCTGTGATGGAAGCTGAAGTTTCTCTGCAGTTTCCAGTAAAGCATCTTTTTATCTGTGGAGCTTTGAGGAACATTTTCATGTCAACAGAAGGAAGAAGCAACAGAAAGTTTAGGTTTGAAGTGTCTTTCATGATTCAAAGCTGAACTGAAAACGATTTCCATTCTCAGACCATTTCTGGTTCCAGGATGAAAATTAATCACAGAGAAAAAGGATCAACTTTCCAGGTGAATCCAGTTCAGATCAAAACTCCATGAAACCTCTAAATGGAGCCCATTTTGAATTGGATCTTTATTGATCCAAAGAGACAAATAATATTGCACACTAAATGACAGACATGAGAAAATATACAGGAGGAAAATCTTTGAGGTCAGAGGTCATCATCATGATCCAGTCAGAGTCTCTTTGGACTCAAACTGCTGCATCTTCAACCTCTGAGGATCAGCAATACACAGAGACCATTCTCTGCTTTATAGAGATCAGTCCCACCACCTGCAGAGAGAAGGATGGAGAGAGCAGATCAGTGAGTGTTTCCAGCCTCTCCAGCAGCAGTCAGTGACGCAGCACATCCAGTAGATGGTTTCCAGGCTGCAGTCAGACTGATCTCAGAGCTGTGACCAAGATGAACCTGATCAGTCATTTCCTGTTGATCTGAGAGAACAAGCAGATCTGAGATCAGATCTGCTGCTGCCACAGTTTGATGAATGAGGACCACTGTCTCTAGAGATGTTGGACAGCTGGACACTGGAGTCCAGCTGGACTTCTTGGAGACATGGACACAGCAACAACACTCATCTTCACACCAACACAAACACAGGAACACAGCAAGCTGCTGGCTCCTCTGATTGGCTGATAGCTGCCTCTGTGTCCAATCAGGAAGCCTGATCCACTCTCCTCCCACTGAGCAGCTGCAGCTTTACTGGGAACACTGGATCTTTACTTTGGTGCTAACTGGGTTTAGTTCAATATGCTGACAGCAGCTGGACTCACTACAAACATTTACGTACTTACACTAGATAATCTACAAGATCCTTCAACTGCTGAACATCTGACTCATTCAGGTCGTTCTTGCTCAGGTTCAGTTCTCTCAGACGGAGGCTGTTGGACTTCAGAGCTGGGGCCAGATCATCACAACTGATCTTTGACACGCTGCAGTTCATCAACCTGAATAAAGAATAAAAGATGTGAGCAACAGGATGCAGGTTAACCAGTCCAACAGAACTAGTTAAAGATTCTCATGAATATTGATGCCAACATGCTGCTGCTTCAATAAAGACCTGCTGACCTCAGAACCAGAACCAGAACCTGGTACTGACTCATGTTGTGATGGAGGATTTTAGTCAGTAAAATCATTTCAGGTTCTGATCAAAGTGTTGAAGCATCAGTCATTGATTATTGATTTGTTCCTGTCAGATTCCAGGAGCTGGAATTCACTTCTCTAGACTGGGTTGAATGACCTTTGACCTGTTTCATATGAGGGGGATTTCTACATACTGGAGGTCCGAATGCTGTCCTTTTCTGACCTCAGATCAGCGGGTCCACTCAGAGGGACTAAATTAAACTCTGGATCCATGTTCAGGAACCAACTCAGAACAGAAGATATGAACTTTGATTTATGATCAGTTATATCTAATTATTCACAGAAATATTAAATAAACTAAAATAATTATATAATTACATACACCAGTTTCTGAAGTCTGCAGCCTTCAGTCTGTAGAAAACCACAGAGCTCCTTTACTCCAGAATCTCCCAGGTGGGTTCCGTACAGCTCTATTAATGTCAGATGGGTCGGGTTGGACTTCAGAGCTGAGAACAGAGAAGTCCGGCTGGTTTCTGACAAACTGCAGCTCCACAATCTGAATAAAGAATAAAAGATGCGAGCTGAAGGCAACAGGATGCAGTTAAAACTGAAATATGAACAAATAAATGATAAAAAAAGTAGAAAATGGATTTCCCCGAATGCAAAAGAAACATGATGAACTGATTCTAACATCTGATCCAGTCAAACTGGTTTAAAGAGTCCAAACCAGCAGAACCAGAACATTTTTATCAAAAAAGAAACTCAAAGTTTTTCTAAAAGTTTCTCAGGATCTTAGGACACATGTGTCAAACTCAAGGCCCGCGGGCCACATGTGGCCCGCCATGTCATTTTATGTGGCCCGCTCAGCGTTTTATAGGCCCATGATTGACTTAAAATAGGTTTTGAGCACGAATTGACTACAAACTACAACTCCCATAATGCATTCCGATTGTTAGCAGCCAACATTACGGCTTCTCGCCACTAGAGAGCAGCAGAGTCACCTCAAGCTGCTTATTGATTTTACCAGCGAATAAAACTGAAACATCGACAAGCTAACATCAAAACGTCCAAGAAAAGAAAAATCAATCTACAAGTAAGACTGTGGATGAAGATGTGTGAGTTGGTGTCAGGGCAGCAGGTGGCGCTAGACTTTTTTTGTTATCCGTTATCTTGACCGACAACATTAAAAAAAAATCGGTCCTGTACTATTTTTATCCTGAAATAACAATCATATTAACATTGGCTATTTAGCCGCATTTTATGCGGTTTAGTTAATATTCACCGTGAATCCAGATCCCATCACAGATTAAGCAGATAAATGTATCTACATTTTTCTCCGTAGTGACAAAAACCACTGACTGAGGCCCCAATAACTTTTAATAAATTAAATTAAGCGACTTCACTTAAATTAGCATCACTTCACCCGCTGGGGTCTGAAAGCACTTCGTCCTGGATCCAAACAGATCAACTGAACTCTGAGTGTTTTACCCTGCGCGGTCCGGTGTGAGCTTTTTTATTTATTTATTTATTTTGCCTGGTTTCGCTTCTCCGAAACGGTCAGATGTTTCGTCTGCAGCTCCTCCAGAGCGCCGCTCTCCTGGGTAACGTGAACCCAGAAGGCTGCATTTGCTAAATCCGCTGGATGAGTTACTTCCAGCAGTTTTTAATTCTTCGCAACGGCGGAGCCGCGTCCGCAGTGGTTGAGCAGCGGACTGCGCATCATGTTACAGTCTAATTAACTTCTGCATCGTCATTTATTTCCTCAAGATAAACTGCTGGCTCCTCAAATGGATTAACACAAAGTTGCATTCTCTTTAGTTTTCTCTGGTCTGTAATGGAGACTTGAATTTAACGCCGCATTTCAACAAAAGGTTTTGAATGCGCTTCCTAACCAGAAGCTCCAAAGCGTTATTTAACAATATGAGGTGTTGTTTAATTTATTTTTAACACTGTATTTTTATACATTTTTGCTAGGGCTGCCCAAGTCTAGTTTTCCAGAGCTACTATCTGCAACTTTAGATGCGTTCCTTCTCTAACACACCTGGATTATTGACTCATTATAAGCCTCTACAGAACTGAGTTGCTGCTGATGAGGGAAGTCAACCTTTTGTCTGGGGTGTGTTTTAGCAGGGATGCATCTAAAAGTTGCATTCTGGAGGACTGAACCTGGCCACTCCTGATTTGTACCGTCAATGTGGCCCGTTGAGGGTGGCCAATATGCTGAAGAGGCCCTCGGTGAAATTGAGTTTGACACCCCTGCAGTAGGATGTTTTTTTTCCTCTCTCCATGTTTCGTCAGCTGACTGCTCTGTACCAACATTTATCATCAGAGATATTTTATGTCTCCAGTTTTTGTTCATTAATCTATTAATTATGTTCTCTTGCTAGTTGTATTTTAACTGCAGCTCATTACTAAGTATGACATGTAAAGGGGTTTATTTCAATTTGTCTAATTCAGCGTTTTACAATATCCATTACAGCTCACATTCTGAACATTGATCATTTTTCTCGTTTTGTGTTGATTCCAGTTACTGAACTATCAACTAGAAAATTTTAACATTTTCTCTGTGAGATTGATGTGGGTAATTTAGTTAAGTTATGAATCCTTCATCAGAGCCGGCTGCAGAAATGGGAACATTATCATAAAGGAACAACGTGATTGTGAAGATGAGTCATTTTTAAATCTATTTTTCCCAGGTAAACCACATGAGAATGATTTTAGTGAACTAAAATTGCACACAAAGCATTACAAAGGTAAGATCTAATTTCCTGTCATCATTCACAGATATATCAATAATTAAAATAATTAGAATACACCAGTGTCTCCAGTCTGCAGCCTTCAGTCTGTAGAAAACCACAGAGCTCCTTCACTCCAGAATCTCCCAGGTTGGTGCTGCAGTACAGATCCAGTACTGTCAGATGGGTCGGGTTGGACTTCAGAGCTGAGAACAAAGAAGTCCAGCTGGTCTCTGACAAACTGCAGCACTTTAATCTGAATAAGGAATAAAATATGTAAGCTGAAGCCAACAGGATTTAAAACTGAAATATGAACAAATAATAAAAATGTAGAAAATGTATTTCCCTGAATGTAAAAGTCTCAGAAACATGATGAACTGATTCTAACATCTGATCCAGTCAAACTGGTTTAAAGAGTCCAAACCAGCAGAACCAGAACATTTGATCCAGAAAGGAAATTAAAGTTTTTCTAAAAGTTTCTTAGGATCTTAAACTAAGTCAGATATTTTTTTCTCTCTCCATGTTTCCTTACAGGCTTTGTATTAGCCGACAGCTCTTTACCAACATTTATTTTTAAATGGAGGGGTTTGAGTGTCCCATTGAACCTATGAGCTATGATGTCTGGGGCTTCATGCCCCTGGTAGGGTCACCCAAAGCAGACAGGTCCTGGGTGAGGGGCCAGAGAAAGCACAGCCTGAAGACCCCTTTGATGAGTTACGACAATGGACTTGGTTTTCCCTCGCCCGGACGTGGGTCACCGGGGCCCCACTCTGGATCCAAGCCTGGAGGTGGGGCACAATGGCGAGTGCCTGGTGGCCGGGCTTTTACCCATGGAGCCCGGCCAGTCACAGTCTGAAGAGGAAATATGGGTCCCCAGTCCAATTGGCCCACCACCTGTAGGATGGGCCAAAGGGGTCAGGTGCAGTGTGTGATGGGTGGTGGCTGAGGGAGGGGACCCTGGCAGTCTGATCCTCGGTTGCAGAAGCTGGCTCTTGAGACGTGGAATGTCACCTCTCTGGTGGAGAAGGAACCGGAGCCGGTGTGTGAGACTGAGAGGTTCCGGCTAGAAATAATTGGTCTCACCTTGACGTATCGCTCTGGTTCTGGAACCAGTCTCCTTGAGAGGGGCTGGACATATTTCCACTCTGGAGTTGCCCATGGTGAGAGGCACCGGACAAGATTTTGCATAATTGTTGCCCCCCCATCTTGGCGCCTGTATGTTGGGGTTTACCCCGGTGAGCGAGAGGGTAGCCTCCCTCTGCCTACAGGTGGGGGGACGGGTTCTGACTGTTGTTTGTGAACAACAGTTCAGATTAACCACCCTTTTTGGAGTTCTTGGAGGGGTACTGGAGAGTGCCCCTCTGGGGACTTCCTTGTTCTACTGGGGGACTTCTACACTCACGTGGCCAATGACAGTGAGACCTGGAGGGGCATAGTTGGGAGGAATGGCCCCCCGATCTGAACCCGAGTGGTGTTCTGTTGTTGGACTTCTGTGCTGGTCATGGATTGTCCATAACGAACACCATGTTCAGGCATAAGGGTGTCCATATGTGCACTTGGCACCAGGACACCCTAAGCCGCAGTTCGATGATCGATTTTGTCATCGTTTCATGTTTAAACTTTACCTTTAATAACATAAAGTTACCTAATTTTTAAAGTGCAATCAGTAATACTTTTATAACAAATTTATATCAGTAATGATGTCTTGGTTAATGTCAAGTTGTCATAATTTACCAAATAACGCTTTCTGACAACAGTCATAAATATTCATGAAGGCTTATTGATGTTAATGACAGGTGTTAT
This sequence comes from Poecilia formosa, assembly GCF_000485575.1. NCBI lineage: Eukaryota > Metazoa > Chordata > Actinopteri > Cyprinodontiformes > Poeciliidae > Poecilia > Poecilia formosa. The sequence goes on along the minus strand of NW_006800290.1, from coordinate 58,669 downwards.
GTCATGTTTATGAAAATGTCATGATAGTCTTATTCACCCCCCTTCAAATAAAGTGTTACCGAGAAATTTGTTACCCGCCGTTGTTGCCTCAGTGTTGATTTATGAGGCAAAAATGACTCAAAAAATGGCATTGAGGTATGTTATGTCTGCCATAGTAACAGTTTGTTTGTCGGAGGACAGCTCTACTTCCACAAGGGGGTGGAGCTGGCGTCATGTAAATTATATCTAATTATTCATTGAAATATCCATAATTATATAATTAAAGTACTTCAAAATCTTCAGTCTGCAGCCAGGAGTCTGTAGAAAACCACAGATCTCCTTCAGTCCAGAATCTCCCAGGTTGGTGCTGTTCAGATCCAGTTCTGTCAGATGGGTCGGATTGGACTTCAGAGCTGATAACAGAGAGGTCCAGCTGGTTTCTGACAAACTGCAGTCCCAAAATCTGAATAAAGGATAAAAGAAGAATAAATAGGATCTTAGAAGAGTTTTATAAAAACCTCTACACATCTACTAATAAACCTGACATGGAAGAAATGAATGCTTTTTCCCCATCATTGAAGCTGTCAACCATCTCCAATGAGAAAAGAGAAAAATTGGATTCTCCTACAATCTTGCCTATGAAACCTGGGAAATCGCTGGGCCTGGATGGCTTTCCAGTCGAATGTTATAGAAAATATATTGACACCATTGCCCCAGTACTCCTTGATGTATATAGAGAAGCCTTTGAGTCAGGTTCTCTACGTGACATTTCAATGAGGCTCTGATATCACTTATTCCTAAAAAAGACAGAGATCTTTCAGACCCATCTAACTACAGACCCATTAGTTTTATATTAGTAGACTGTAAAGTATTAACAAAAACACATCACGTTTCTTCTGGATACCATAAATGAAGACCAGGTAGGCTTTATTAAGAACAGATCTTCAATCAACAATATGAGAAGGTTTACTCATCTAATACATTTGAATTCCTCTAATCCAATCCCTGTTGCGGTGCTCTCTTTGGATGCTGAGAAAGCCTTCGACCGCAGGGAGTGGGGGTTTCTCAAAACAACACTTCTAAAATTTGGATTTGGATCTATGTTCTGCATATGGGTGGAAATATTATATTCTAAACCAAAAGCAGCAATTAAGATTCTTTTCCCTTTGGTTGTGGAACCATTAGTAGTAGCAATAAGAGTCGACCCAAGAATTAAAGGAATTCATACAGGAGGAAAAGAGCACAAGTTGTTTATGTATGTGGATGACATCTTAGCTGTTATAGCAGATCCAATCATCTCGGTTCCTGATACAGTCTGTCTGTCAGAACAAACTCAGATTTTCCTCTGGAAGCTGTTCTCAGTGGTTTTGAGGATGGCTGACTTGTGCTTTGCTCCATCAGTGGAATTGACACTAAAATAGAAACTCATCACTTGCTTCCATTTTGTTTTGCTTCCTGCCAGCATTAAACTCCTGCTTGTGTTGCAGCTCCATATGAGCAGGTAGTCAAGTCCCCAGAAAGCTTCCCTGTTTCTAGGAACCATTTCATTGAGAGTTAGTCGATTTTCTCTGTCCATCTCTGTCAGTCTGAAACTTTAGTCTGAGCATGTGGAGAACCTCTCCTAACACACCTGGTTCAGATTAATGTGCTGCAGTCTTTGCTTGTTCTGAAATCAGAATACTCATGTCAAGAAGAACCTGCAGCCTGTTGAGCTCAGAATAAAACTCATTTGTCTGAGTTTTTTCAAACAAAGCTGAAGTTGGTTTCTGATTGAAGTTTATGATTCAGGAAATGGATAAAGGGCAATTCCACCTAATTATTCACCACCTTCAGCATCTTTAATCTACTCTAGTTAAAACACTACAACACCTAGACTCTTTAAACCTGGACTGGATTATTATCAACTAATAGCAGAATATTTAAACTAAGTGATGGATTAGTGGAACTTCAATAAAGGAGGATTCCATTATCTCTCATTTGCATCTTGACCTTGATCCAAGTCCAGGAACAAAGTCAGAAAATATTTATTGGAACAGAAGATATGAACTTTGATTTTATGATCAATTGCATATAATTATTCACAGAAATATCATTATAATAATTAAAATACCCCAAATACTCCAGTCTGCAGCCTTCAGTCTGTAGAAAACCACAGAGCTCCTTCACTTCAGAATCTCCCAGGTTGTTGTTTTTCAGCCACAGTTCTGTCAGATGGGTTGGGTTGGACTTCAGAGCTGAGAACAGAGAAGTCCAGCTGGTCTCTGACAAACTGCACCACTCCAATCTGAATAAAGAATAAAATATGTGAGCAGAAGCCAACAGGATGCAGGTTAAAACTGTCTCCATTTTCTGTCTCTGGTTTGTTAAATACAATCCTGATCCTCCTTGAGTTTTATCTTCATTTTAAATATTGATCAACTCATTTAACATGAGCCTTTCTCTCTCACAGACACAGCAGCCTGAATGAGATTTATTTTGTTTACTGCTGATTATTTGTTTGTAGTTTTAGTTTTAAGTTTCCAGCTTAGTAACCATCAGACTTTATTGATCCAGTAATTTAACTGTGAAGTAAAATAAAATCAGGGGATAAGATGGGCTTCACATGCAAATATTGGCCGATAATGATCTCCCAAAATTAAGGAAATCAGCGCCCAGAAATCTATTGGCTGATAAAATTCATCCATCCATGCATTTTCTTACACCCTTGTCCCTTAGTGGGGTCGGGAGGTGCTGGTGTCCATCTCCAGCTAACTATCCAGGCGAGAGGCGGGGTCACCCTCGACAGGTCGCCAGTCTGTTGCTGGCTGATAAAATATCCTGTACTATACAGGATATAATGTAAATAGCACTATCAGAGATGCAATAAGTTCATAGCAGGTAAGTAAATGATCTAATCGTCTAATTGTTGATCCAGCAGGTCAACCTTGTTAGCAAAAATAGAGGGCCCCAAAACTAAATTTTGCTTAGGGCCCCATGGAGTCTCTGGCCGCCTCTGATCTGAATCTTTACCAAACCAAACTGAAACATCTCCATCATTAATTAACATCATTTAAATTATTTTACTCATTTCTGTTCATCAGTCAAAAACATTTTAAAAACTGAAAAACAAAGTCAAATAGTATTAAAGTCTGAAATAAGAAAATAATTAATTTATAAGGTAAAATGTTTTAGGTTTTTTAAAAATAAAATATATTAGAGTAAAAATATTGATTAAAATATCAATGAATGATTTTATTGGATAAATAGAGAAAACAAACCCCAGTTTCTTCACTTTACTGACTGAACTCTCCAGGATCTCAGACAGACTCTTCATATCAGAGTCTCCACCGTCACGTATATTGATCTGACTTATTTCCAGTTCAGTCAGATCTGGGTTGGACTTCAAAGCTGAGGGCAAAACTTCACATTCAGGCCCATGGAGCGGACAGCCACCAAGTCTGTGATTAGAGAAGACATAAATTCAGTTCTAATAAAATCAATCTGGATCATAAACAGACCAAATATGATAACAGTGATGTCATCATCTGATCTTCAATTTTCCAAGTTTGACCCAACAGAGAATCTGTGCAGTTCATGACTAAAGTCCAGGTTCTGGTTCTGGTTCTGGTCCAGGCTTCATGTCCTCAGACCTTCAGCTGCAGTCAGATGCTGAAGATCTTCTGTCATCTGATGGAGTTACAGCATCAGAGCCTCAAAGGAGCTGATGAAGAGGCTGACTGAGCTGAATGAAGGAAACTACTGGAGATGATGGGGAGAAAGCAGAAATGCTCATAGGTCTGACTCACACCTGACTTGGACTAGAACGTTTGTCTCCTTGAGATCTTCCACAGGAAGTGAGTTATAAATGAAGTGAGCAGAGCAGGAAGTCCAGGCTGCTGTGGACCTCTGGCATCTCTGGGTTTGTTTAGCCAATATCTGCTGCAGCATCTAGAATCCTCATCATCATTAATAATAGCAGTATATTCTATAGAAAGATTCTCCCAGCAGCAGGTTATTAAATGCGGCCACAGAGGAAACTGGGAGCAGACCAGACACATGATTCTCCCAGTTCTGTCTCCGTTCATCTGCTGGATTTGATGCTTTAACAAAGTAGAAAGTGGACAGTCGTCAGCCTGCTTCAGCTAAAAGCTTCAGGTTGTTCTGGTCGTCCTGCAGAGCAGCAGTAAACAGAGCATTAGTAAGGAGACAGACCATGTTTGGGTCCAGCAGCATTTTTCATGGTGAAGCAGTGAAAGTTCTCCAGGAACTAAAGAGGCTGGGATGCCTAAAGAGTTGAAGCTCATGTCTCTGCAGGTCTTCATGGAGGACAGCTAACAGCTTTAACAAAGGCTGCAGATGAAGAGTTGATGAGGAAAATGGTTCCAGCTCTGGAAGCAGAGTTCTCAGCACTTTGAGAGGATCTGACAGAAACTAGGACTTTTTCTGAAACCAGATAACAATTACCACATTTTGATCTCATTTACAAACTTAGAGAAAACTAGTGGGAGGAGGAAAAGTTGGTTCACAAAGTTTCTAATTAGTTTCCATGGCAACAACAGTATGTTGGGGTTTATATTTATTTTTTCATCAAACCTAAACAGTGACTTTATAAAAACAGCCAAAAATCCTAAAAAGGGAATTATGGAGTAGCAGCTCAATGAGTGAAGAATAGTTTAAAGTTAAAATGTGTTGCTGCCTGATTAGATCTTTCAGAGAAAAAAAACAATTTTTTAGAGTTTATAAGTTTTAGTGGCTGAAATAGTACAAAGGATGAAGGAAGTAGTTAAAGACCAAAAACATCCAGAAGCAACTTGAAGAAACAGGAGGGCAATAGTGCTGAATCAGCATTCACACAACATCTCGACTCACCGAGCCTTTCTGCAGTTCCTCACAGCTGGAACCAGTCTCTGTCGTCCTTTTTCTGATGTGTTGTACTTCTCCAGGTCCAACTCATCCAGAACCTCTGACATCTGCAGCATGAAGGCCAGAGCTGAACAGTCAGTCACTGAGAGCTCCTTCCCTGATAGCAGGAGCCGTTTGATCTCCTTAGTAAATGAAATGTGATTCATCTCCATCAGACAGTAGAAGATGCTGATGCTTCTGTCAGGACAGATTCTATCAGTGTTCATCTCCTTCAGGTTGGTGATGATTCTCTGGATGGTTTCTGAACGGTTCTCTGTCTGACCCAACAGATCACCTAAGAGTCTCTGGTTGGACTCCACAGTGAGACCATGAAGGAAGCGGGCAAACAGGTCTAGGTGGCCATTTTCACTGCTGAGGGATTTCTCCATGACTTTCTTCATGAACTCATCTAGAGATGTTTCATTGTATTCTTCTCCCAGAAATGCCTTGATCACCTCTGAGTTCCTGCTGGTGAAACAGTGGAGCATGTAGACTGCAGCCAGAAACTCCTGGATGCTGAGATGAACAAAGGAGTAGATGGAGAAGTCACCCACCCCACTCTCCTCTTTAAACATTTCAGTGAACACTCCTGAGAACAACGCAGCATCTTTGATGTCGATGCCACACTGTGTGAGCTCTTTGTCATAGAATATCAGGTTTCCCTTCAGCAGCTGCTCAAAAGCCAGTCTTCCTAGAGACTCAATCAGCTTCCTGTTCTCTACACTCCAAATTGATTTTGTCTTTGGTCGTCCATCATACTTTTCCTCCTTAATTTTGGTCTGAAGCAACAAGAACTTGATGTACATCTCAGTCAGGGTCTTGGGCAGTTTTCCTCCCTCTCTGGTCTTCATCCCATCCTCCAGAACTGTAGCAGTGATCCAGCAGAAGACTGGAATGTGACACATGATGTGGAGGCTTCGTGATGCCTTAATGTGGGAGATGATGCTGCTGGCCTGCTCTTTATCTTTGAATCTTTTCCTAAAGTACTCCTCCTTCTGTGAATCAGTGAACCCTCTGACCTCTATAACCTTGTCAATGGACCTATCTGGGATCTGATTGGCTGCTGCAGGTCGTGTGGTTATCCAGATGAGAGCAGAAGGAAGCAGTTCCCCCCTGATGAGGTTTGTCAGCAGAACATCCAGTGTGGTGGACTTTGAAGGGTTAGTGAGGAATGGACTGTTGTTGAAGTCCAGAGGAAGTCGACTCTCATCCAGACCATCAAAGATGAACAGAACATGAACATTTTCAAAGTTGTAGATTCCTTTGGTTTTAACAAAGCGGTCATGAATCAGTTCCACCAAACTGGTTTCTTCTTTCAAGTTATTCAGCTCTCTGAAAGTGAATGGAAATATGAACTCTATGTTCTGGTTGGTTTTCCCTTCAGCCCAGTCCAGAGCAAACTTCTGTGTTAACAGTGTTTTCCCAATGCCAGCCACTCCCATGGTCATCACTGTTCTGATTGGTTGCACTCTTCCGGGTGGGAGCTTAAAGATGTCTTCTAGTTTTATTGTTGTTCCTTGCTTGTTGGATGCTGTTTCAATCCGTTTGACCTCATGTTCGTCATTGACCTCTCCACTTCCTCCCTCCAAGATGTAGAGCTCTGTGAAGATCTGGTTTAGAAATGTTTTCTTTCCACGTATTGCAATGCCTTCATAGATAGTTTGGAACATATTCTTTAGAGACTCTTTAAGGTCATGTTGACACTGATCATCAAAATCTGAACACAGAGACAAAAACACAGAATATTAATTTAGCAAATTAATATTCACAATATATCTATAATTTATAAATCAATATGTCTAAAAAAGGAGTTCATTCCAACTACAAACCATGAGGATTTAATTCAGAAAAAACCTGAAACATGCAAAACATGAAGAAATGATTCATACAGCTGTACTCTACAGCTTGTTGATCCTGCTGAACATTCAAAGGGTTTTTACAGTGGAGCCCCCTCCCCCCTTTTATATCAATCTGCAGGAAAAATGTCCATAGTTTTTGACCTGCAGCTCAGCAGGAGGTGTGAGCAGGATATTATCAGACAATACACACAAAACTATCGTTGCACCTGATCCACAAAAACACAGCCACATCCCCAACACGCATAAAGTGCACAAACCTAAACCACACTGATAGGCCACATGACACTTCGTCACAACGCCCTGGTGGGCACGCCCCACTATTTGAGAAGTACTGATGTAGCGGGAGAGAGGGTGAAAACAGACACAGTGACGCCTTGTGCTTGGTTACTTCTTGCTTGTTGCTCCTTGGGCAGTATTCATAGTTGAGCATTATTTACCATCAGGGCATTGCCTCAATTGCTATGCTTAATGGTGCAAACAGTGGTGGCTTCTGACATGAGCGATATGGGCAAACGCCCAGGGGTCTTAGTCTTGACTTGCTCTCGGACCCTAAAAGTCTTGGTCTTGGATTAGGTGGTCTTGACCTCAACACTAGTTTAAGGATTAGCAGAGGAGTGCTGCTGTCATAACTTCCTGAATGTTTAGTTTTAGAAAGAGCAAGAGTTTTTAAAGAGACAGAGGCCCAATTTTAAGGCCATAAATTGGGAAGTAAAATTTCTTATATACTAATATCACCCATAGTTACTGGGTGATATTATGCTATAAATTGACACTATGTTCCTGGAATACATAATCCTTCCCCTTTAATGTATGATTCTAAGATCCTCGTTTTTGTTGCTGCTGTAGAAGTACTGAGTGGTACAACCCGACATGTCGCCCTTCCCTTTTATCTATTTGAACAAAACTTTAAGGCAGTTCTAGCTCAGAGGGAGGGGTCATAACCCCCACCAGGAAATCATGTCTGTTCTGTGAAGGAGACGTGCAAAGAGGAACCAAAACTGGAGAAACTACTGGGAATTCAAGAAGTTTTCTAAGAGTCACATCATGAGGTTTATGTTGTTCTGAGAGCAATTAGAAGAGATCAGATTGATTTATCATTTAGTGTGTTTAATCAAAGACAGTAGAGACTGTAAAAGAAGCTTTAATGAACTGTGTGTCTCACCTTTAACAGGGGAGTCAGAGGACAAACTCAGCTGATTGGACAGAGTCGGATCTATGTGATGAAGACGTTTGATAGTCAATCTGCAGGCTCTCTGTCCTTTCATCCTCACAGCATCTATGGTTTCCCTGGCCTTCTTTGTTGTGATTAGGTTCCCTTCAAGTATCGCTCGTTTCTCCGAAAGATTAAAGACACCATCTGTTTCCAGGTCATCGAGGAGCTGAGTCAGGATTTCCTCAGAAACTCTTTTCACAAACTCACTCCGAGCCCTGAAAAGTTTCATCTCTGCAGGCAGAAATCAGAAACAGGATTCATTCAAACTGACGTCTGAGAGAAATAGTTGATGAAGATCAACTATTCATGTTGCTCCATCCAGAGATTCCCCTTGGAGTCTGTTGGTCAGCTCCTCAGGTCTAAACCTGTTGTTGTGTTTCTGCCTCATATCTGAGTGACGACCACTGATTCTGTCTACATGAGACCAAATGAAGCTTCTAGTTCAGGGGTCCCCAAACTACGGCCCCCGGGCCAGATCCGGCCCGCCTCCACATTTGGTCCGGCCCCCTGAACAATACCAGAGAGCATTCAGATTTTTTTTCATTCATTGTATTTGCCGGTTTATGTGTGGATTTTTCTTCAACCACCAGGGGGCTCTTTAGCAGGAAGTGTGTCCTGTAAACTGTGGGTGTTTTGTTTTGCATGGCGCATTGCTGCCATCTGTTGGACTTTTAGGGAACTGCTTGACTTTTATGTTATTTAATCAGTACGGTTGTTTGCTAGCAGTAGAGCAGATGAACACGTTTCAGTTCAGGTCGAGTTCTTCGAAGCAATGCCTGTAAGTAGCAGCTTATACTTCAAAATTAGCCTTTATGTCAACTATGGGATATATACTAGTCAGTCCCAGTGACCGTTTCACTCAAGGTTGTTTCCCATGTGCTTTCTGGGTAAAAAATAAAACGAGAAAGCCCCCCCCTCCCAATAATTACCGGCAGCGCGTGATAAACATCAAACTTTTTCTGTAACAAAGTCACTCCGGCCCCTCACCACACAAGGGAAGAGTTATGTGGCCCTCACAGAAAAAAGTTTGGGGACCACTGCTCTAGTTCATCACTTTCTTTCCTTTCTTTTTTCTTTCTCCCCCCCACCTTTTACCATCATCACTTCACCTTAGGATCTGTGTCACCAAATGTTTGAATAAAATACATACCAGGTCTTTTCATCTGAGATAATAAATTAGTAATAAATTATGTGATTACTGGATAAATTAATTATAGTAATATTCCTGAAGTATCAGAACTGCTGGCCTGTTTGGTTCTGTTTCCATCTGAGTTAAGTTTTTACCTTCAGGTTTCACAGAAACTCACAATGTTTCCACCAGAGCTTCACTGAACAGGAAGCATGAAAACAATAAATACACACTGAGGCTAAGGTTCATCACATGGCAGCAACACAGGCTGTGATTGGTCAGTTTGTTCCTTTAAGATTCTTCATTCTGCTTCTGATCACTTACCAAAATCCTGCTGGTCGTCCTCTTTCTCTGCCATCTTTCATCTGGAAAATATGAATATTTATTATGGGGTGACTTTATCTCATAAATAATTTACTTTGGTCTTATGAATTTGGAACAGAGATTAAAACACCTGATTAAAGATGGAAAATAATCATTTAAAAAGACACAAAAAATAAATATAAATAGTTTTAGATGTAAATATTAATTTCCTTAGAAGAACACCCTTGTGGGGCAACCCTAATCTTTCTAATCATATTGCTGATTCACCATTGCAGGGTTGGAGAAATAGGAAAATCCAAGTAATAGCTGACCTGTATATTAATGATACACTAGCTGACTTTCAACAATTGAGTAAGAAGTTTGATCTTCCTAAAAACATTTTTAAAATTCTTACAGATCAGAAGTTGGATTAAAGAGAAGTCTAGTGAGACATTTCCAGCAATCCCAGTTGAAACCTGCCTGGAGGCATATTTATGTCACAAGCTAGACAGTTCAACAAAAGGATTGACGGCCTCTATATACGGCATACTTAATGGAACATTACCAATACATCAGGCGGCTAAAAAGCAAAAACGGGAAATGGAAATTGGATGTGTATATGAGGAAGAGGATTGAAGTCGATTATTAGAACAGTCACAAACCATGTTGATTTCTACAAACCATAGGCAAACTCAATTTAATATATTCCATAGGACATATTACACTCTGTATAGATTGAATAAGATGGACAACAAAATTTCTCCCAAATGTCAGAGATGCAAGGTGACCGATGGGGACCTTCTGTGTATGCTAAGGTATTGTCCAACAATAGGAAACTTTTTGAAACACATGATTGAGATCACATCTAGAGTTGTGGGACATCAGATTGAACAAGAACCCAGGGTGTGGATTTTAGGAGATTTAACAACTATTAAAATAAATTATTATAAGAAATACTTTATTTTCTTGCAAGCACAGCAGCAAAAAATGTATTTTAAAAAATTGGAATTCTGAAAAATTGCCATCAATCAGACAATGGATTGATGAGTTGGTGTCTCACTGTAACTCGGAAAAGATTCTTTATAATGTGAGAGGAAAACAAGAAGCATTTGGGGCAATATGGGGCCCCTTCATGGAAATGTTATCGTCTATGGATGTGACTGACCGGGAAGCGGAATGACTCTTTTTTGGATTAGTTCAAACATAAGCTGGCAGTACTATGGTTGTGTAATCATATTAATTGGAGCTGTATTATCCTGTAAGTGAGACACTTAGGGGGTGGGAGGGATTGAGGTGGATGGGTGCGGTGGAGGGGGAGAAAGAAAGAATAAATAATGACTGATTTATTGACACTTTAATAGGCATGACCAGTTGTGTTGAATAGTTGTCAGGTTATTTTGAGGTTTTGCTTTTGTGTTTTTCACCCAGTTTCTTAACAATGTACCAAATATAATTGTTTGTCATGCATTTGAAAATGAACAGAAATAAAACTGTTAAAAAAAAACTGAAGGTTTTTAAAGGTGCAGAACTGATCAGGTTATTTCTATTAATCACAGCAATACCATTACTTGTTTTGCTTTTCTAAAATAAATAAATAAATATGTAATGTTATACAGTGTGAACTTTAAACTAAATTTTTCTCCTTTCATTATATTTTCACTGTTAAAATGACAGAAGACGAGAGTCCCAGAAAGGCTGATATTCTAAGCACAAAAAGTTCAAATCTTTCTCTATAGAAAGTGTTTCATAGTTAAGATAGAATTAAAGATTATAATGTTTATTGTAGATCAACTGTTTTAAAATATTTAATTATGTTTTGCAGATAAATATATTATCTTTAAAAGTTGAATGAAATGCTGCAAAGGAAAAGGTTAACAAAAAAGGGAAATATTTGGATAAGTAATTTCAACATGAATCAATTCTCTGTTTTCATCTGAGGTATTCTAGTCATTTAATGGGAGATTACACTTTTTTGTTTGTTTGTTTTAGATAATTTAGAATTTTTAATTTTTGCCAGAAAAAACACACACTAATACAATTTGATCTTCTGTCATGGGGCCCTAAATTCCTAGCAGCGCCCCCTGGATGTGTTCCACCAGGTCCCGATGTCATTAGATTGTTATTCCTGCAGAGGGCGCTGTTGCTTATTCACAGCTTGATCAGCTTTCCATAACTGAGCCACCTGCAGAGTGGACAGAAGTGAAGACTGTTGGTTATTTTGGTTGAAAATCTGAAAATAATTCATCCGTTTCCTTCCACTTCACAATTATGACATAATACTAATAATATAATTATCATATTACTTTCTTTTAGTCTCGCATAAAAAGGTTGATCTCTGGAACCACATAAAATATGATGCTTAAAGGGTGTAAATACTTTTGTATGGCTTTTGATTTAATCTCCGACTTGAAGCCGAGATAAATGATCCAATCATGGGAAAGGGGGGAGGATATGTTTTGAAATACTCTAGGGGGCGCTGTGTTGCTATGTCACCATAATCCCTTATTGTTGATCAAATGTGATCACAGCTGTCCTCTGTCACCACAGACTGATTCAATCTGGATTTTCTACTGATAAAAGCCCAGAGAAATCCTCTCAGATCAATAAATTATTGACTTCATATTGAAATATTTTCCTCCACCAACCAGGAACCCAGATATCCCAGCCAGGCCACAAACACTCAGAACCCTACTGGTACCAGTTTGACTCCACTATGAAACTGGGAGCAAGTTCAGCTTGTTGTCTGGGTTACAGATGAAAACTCTGAGAAAATCAGAGTTCCTGGTTGAAATCAGGTGCTGCAGCTCTGCATCAGAACCAGACCCAGTTCTGGTTCTGGTTCAGTCCAGCAGCTCAAGGAGAGAAAACCCAGTCAGGACTGGAAACCAGAAGAATGTGGAGTTAAAACTCACCTGATCAGGACTTTGATTCTCCTTCTGTTCACACAAACTGAGTCGGAGCAAACTGGAGAACTGGATCTGAGTCTCCAGAACTTAAATCGGACCCACCTGAGGCTCCGCCCCCTCTGACAACAGGGGGTGAAGCTTCAACACGATTCTTAGCATTCACCTGTCAGAATACTAAGAATCCGGCTGATCATCGTTACCTGGAAATGGATGTTTAAGAACAACAAGTTCACCTTTCAGTTTAAAGATTCTTTGTTTGAAACATATTCAGCATTTTCTGGATCAATATTTTATTAAGTTAATGGAGATTTTCAGCTTCATCTTTAAAGAACTTTAACAAACAACAAATCTCCACACAGAAACACAAGAACAATAAAACTAATAATAGTTTCTGCTTGCTCTAATCTGAGCCAACAGAACCAAGAACCTTGAAATGTTGATGTTTCTCCGCATGCAGACACAACCTTCTGATATGTTAATATTTAAAGACAGATTTTATGAACTTATTTAATAATGTTTAATGTTGATCTGAAGGAAACTTTCCATGCTGATTCTCACCTGAACCTCTTTCATTCCTGAACATAATGTTCTTTAAGCTTTGGGCTCTTTTTCAACAAGTGTGAACGTGCGGTATGCGTTTACTCAGAATCAGAATCAGAATTAGTAGAATTTTATTGTCACTGCCAGAAAGACAACAAAATTCCGGTTGCAGTGCAGCCATCCACTATACAACAAGCTGGGGGAGTGTGAGATGTTCATGAGTTTCTATCTCTCCTGTGCAGGAATGTTTCCTCGTTGCCTCATTTTGGGTTGAGATTCATCTATCACGCAGACGGCCTCACATTTAAATCTACAATATCCAGTTCTTAAGAAAAACAAACTTCATCAAGGTCAACCAGTGAAAGCTTTTATTTATTTTGCATGAGAAGCAAACAGGGGAAACGTTTTCATTACTGCAGATTTGTAGAAAGATTAAAGGTAAAAAATAATAATGAAGTATAACACCTAAAAATGAATCATTACTGTGTAAAAGTTTTAAAGCTGTCAGGTTGTTTAGTTTTCTTTCCCTCCAAAGATTCAGGCTTGGCGTAAAAACACCTTTTGACTGTGATCACCTTTACAGGAACATTATTATCTCCTCTGCTTTTCCACTGTATTTATCAAGGTATAAATAATTATCTGGGCTGAAATGAAGCTCAGAGGAAATACTTTTTATCATCAAGTAACTTCTGGATGCTAGCTGTTAAAGCTTTAGACACTAATTAGCATTAGCTAATAACAGACAGCTGGTTCATCACTGAGGGTCCTTCCACTAAACTTTCCAGGCAAACTAGGGTTGCCACCCGTCCCTTAAAATACAGTACAGAAGTATTTGGCTGTTAAATGCTGCGTATTGAATCGATACGGGACATGATTTGTTCTGTATTTCTATAAATGTCCGATACATGTTTTCTAATGAGAGAGCTGATGAAAAACCGCTGAGGAAAGATCAGTCAGGATCACAGCTGGAGCTGCTGTCCTTCAGTCTCTGTTTCCCCGCTTCACCATGTCGGGATTTAGCTGTAAAGATGCTACAAGTCAGAGCCCAACATGCTGAACATGTCTATTTCTGAATGTGAAGGAAACATATATGTATTTTCTATTCACTTTTGGATAATTTCTCTTTTATTCTTGGCTTTAGCCTGTGAACCAGGACGTCTCAGAAGCCTGAGAACCAGGACTTCTGAGAACCAGAAACCTGGTTCTCAGAGAAGCCTGAGAACTGACCAGACTGACCAGCAGACTGAAGCCCTGCCTGTGACCAGTGACCCCAGGATAATAAATACATGTTTTATTCTTTCACTTTTTGTGTATTTTTAAATATAAAGTATTAGTGTCTTAATACAGCTTATTTAATGAAATAAACATTATTTACTCTATTAGAATTATTTTCATTCTTTGCTGTCAATAGCAGAGTTGACATCAGACTGTCAACAAATAATAAACATGACATCGCATTTACTGAACAACGGCTCTGGGTTTGTTTGAGAGGCTGCAGTACAGACGGAAAACAGGAGTACATTTATGGCAAGAAACGCTAGAAATTTTTTTAAAATTTTTAACTTTAGAGCTCAGAAATGTCCTGTTTTTTGTTTTTTTTTTTCTTTTCTGAGACTGATCTAAAAGTCTTCGATTCTTTTCCTGCAAATTTATGACTTTTCAACTCAGAAATGTTAAAGTTTTTGTAGAAAATGTCTTGGATGAATCTCAGATGTTTTTTCCTTGCAAATTTTTGATTACTGGAACTGAGACATTTCTGATATTTTTCTAAAATATTTTTAAAAATTGAGTTATTTCTCCTGTAAATGTATTTATGTTTCATACTCAAAAATCTTTGATTTTCTAGAAAATTTCTGAGATTAATCTCCCAATTTTAGTTTTTTTAGGCGTAAAGTTATTCTTCTTTTGTTTAGTTTTGAATTTACAGTTCTCTCCGTCGCAGTTGGGACGTGGTGTTCACATGACGCCGTTCCCTGGTGGAGGGGGTAGAAGGGGAGGTGCAGGAGGAGGAGGAGGTGAAGTCTGTGGTTTCAGACGCACCGCAGGAGGAGGACATTCCGGTAGGATAGTCAATCATCGGACGGGTCGCTGCTTCCGTGGCCGTGGAGTGGGCGGGCCCACGGCCAGTGTTCGTACTTGGTGCACACATGTCATAACTGACGGCGCTCCGTGTTTCGAGGCTCCGCAGGACGGAACCGGACCCGGGAAGGATGCTCCGCTTCCAGCGTCCGCACGGTAATCAGCACCGACCTGCTGCGTGATTACCGCTCAGGTTGTTTTCATTCATTCATTCATTCATTCATTCGGTCCCGAGGAAAAGAGGTGAAATCCACGGCGCGCGACCTTGTGACGCAAACGGATCAAAGATCCACTATTGAGCTGAAGATGCTCGGGTGTTTCTTTGTTTATTATCTTGGTTGGAGTCTCGAGCTGTTTTACCGGAAACACTCGCGGCTCGCGCGAGGCGGGCTGGCAGGTGCGTGGGCGTGGTGACAGTCCAGGGGTCCATCATGAAGGAGGGGGTCATTGTATTGTGGGGCTTCAGCGTCATAAACAAAGCGCCCCCGCCCCGCCGCGCTCCGCCCCCACATGGAGGAACAACAACAAGCCGCTTTAAAATCCTCAGAGAAGAAGAAGAAGCTGCAACATAAAAGTTATTGTTACTCATTTTGATTTGCTTAGTTCTGCTGGGAAGAATGTTCTGGTTAACAGAACAAAAACGCCTCCGGTAGAATTTATCCCAGAAAAAAAGTCTAATGAGTTTTCTAATGAGTGCCGTTTGTAAAGTTTTCATCATGTTATTCACTCATTAATGTCACAGTTTCCAACAAGTCAAATTAAAATAAATAGCTTCAAACTAAATATTTAGTTAGCAAGCTAATTATTTAGTTTACCACCAAAATATTTAGGGTGCAAGCTAGCTACAAACTGAACATTTAGCTCTGAGCTAGCTAAATATTTAGCTAAAATGCAAATTCACTTGCCAATAAGCGGAAGTGGACTATCAAAATAAAAGCTGTGACAGTCACTATTTCAAACTAATTATTTAATAGCCCAATTTAGCTAAAAATGTTGTTTCTAACCTAACTATTTAGAGTGCAAGCTAAGCTATTTAGTTTACCAACAAATAATTTAGCTCCAATTTAAATCTTAAGCTCCTAACTAGATATTTAGTTAGCAAGCTAAATTTCTAGCTGCTTAAATTTTAATATTTAAGCTTTGTAAATATTAACAAACTTAATATTTAATAACCAACTAAATATTTAGCTCCACTTAAATATGTCTGAACTATATATTTAACTATTTGTCTTGCTAAGTACATTTTTATTTTGAACGTAAATATTTAGCTTGAAAATTTTTTAGTTAGCAAGCCAAATAATTAGTTTAAAGCTCAGTATATAGCCCAGAGCTATTTAGTTTGAAGATAAATATTTAGCTTGCTAACTAAATATTTAGTTTAAATTGTGACATTTATATATGAATCCCCATTTTAAAAAAACTTTTATTAAAGGCTAAATAACCCAAATTATTGCTGGTAATTTTTAACTGTCATGGCACCTCGTAGTTTTCTTGGCACCTTTTCCTTTTTCGGCATGTCAGGTATACCGTATAGAGGAGCTGGTTGTTTTCAGGGAAGATTTTCTCTACATGAATTAAATCTGTGGATGGTATCCTGATTGTAATTAGCTTTATCAAAACAAGATTGATTCTGCCATCAAAGTGTACTGGCCACATTGATTTACAAATGTTTCTTTGGCATTTATCTAGAGAAAAGCACTAAAAGCGAGTAGGCTGGTCTCTGACAACAGCAGTTAGCAAATCCCATTGATTTTCCACTTTGACATTTGGTTCCTCCAAGTATTGACGTTTCATGTCTCTTTTAATTATTCTTTCTCTTGGGGTTTGAAAGAAGGATTATTATTCTCCACAGAAATGTTGGGGGAAAGAGACAAAAACTGAGACTGATCAAAGAAACAGTCAAACAGCCACTGTTCTTCTTCTGCTCATCTGTCTTATGTTGCTAAATTAGTTTCTGTATTTGGATCCCAGTAAGAAGATTATATTTTTTGTACAGTTTTAGCTTAATTACTGCACTGAGTGTGTTATTCTTCCAGCAAATGGCCTTTTGTCTGAGTCTGTCAACGATTAATCAATTACTGGATTAGTTGGTGGTTATTTCAATAATCAATTAATCACGATTGATCGATTCAGCCTTATCTTCAAAAAGCATGTAGAGCTTCCTGCTGTCGGCCCATCAGGATTCCCACAGAACGTCCACTTCCTGTCCTGCAGGTCAAAGTGTAGCGTTGTGCTGACTGGACGTTATTCTGTGACAAACAGACGAACCGACCAATCACAGCGAGGCAAACAGGTAGCTCCTCCCATATCGTGAGAAAGTTCAAACTTCACGTTTAACTGGGAAGCTCCCTGCTGTTAAACACACACCGACTCTGAGACGACACCAAGACACACACACACACACACACACACACGGCGAAGTCATGTCCCAGAACCGAGCGACGCTCACCAGAACCCCCCTGGAGAAAACCTGGGTTCCCTGGATGGGAAGCAGACTGAGCAAACGCAGAGGCTGTGAGTAGACAGAACCAGCGGTTCTGGTTCTGACCCGGTGTGGGTTTCTGTGTTTCTGTTTTTGAGGAGTGTGAGACTTTAAGCTGTGCTTAATGACTCTGAGTTTGGATGGTTTCTTATTTTGGAAACATGGAGAAGTCCTGATGGTCGTTCACCCCAAAGGGTCACGGGGGTCATCGTGTTCTGATCCGATATTAAAGCTGCAGTTTGTAACTTTGGCAAAAATAAACCTTTCTATGTGTTTATTCAAACTGTCACCATGTGAAGATAGTTTAACATAAAACAGATAATCTGTGATAAGATTGATCTCCTCCTCCTCCCTGAGCTGCTACAGCTGCCTGAAGAAACACTTCAAAAACAACCAATCAGAGCCGGGAGGCGGGGCTTAGCGTTGCTAGTCATCCTCATGTACACGCTGCTGAATGTGCTAATGGCAGAGTAACTCACCGTTACAGGAAAACCAATTATCCGTTGTCATAAGTGGCTATGCTAACTAGCTTTAGCATTCACAACATCAGGCCATGCTAACTAGCTTTAGCATTCACAACAGGCCATGCTAGTTAATTTAGTTGATTAAATTAGTCGATTATTTCAATAATCGATTGAGCCGTACTGTGCAGCTGGATGGATTCTTGATAAAACATTCCTCGTTTGTTATGATGAGTAACCATGGCAACCAGCCATCCCCTCCATCAATCATAATGTGAAATCAATGGCAGCTGGATGACCTTCAACCCCTGAACTCTTTGTTTAATTTCCCTTTGGGATCAGTAAAGTATCTTCTTTTCTTCTGGTTGTGTTTAACTTGTTTCAGCTTCGGTTCCCCAGTTCACCAATTCCCCGACCCTGATAGTGATGGTCGGCCTGCCGGCTCGGGGAAAAACCTACATCTCCAAGAAGCTCACCAGGTACCTGAACTGGATCGGGGTGTCGACCAAAGGTACTCATCCTCCTGCCTGGGGTCCAACTCGGTTTACATTTTACCGCCTCCAGCACTGCTGTAGCGTTTTCCTTCAGCCACTGAAAACCCATTTTCCTTAATTATTACTTTTGGCCCCTGATGTCTGTCATCTGGATTTCAGCTGGCAGAAGGAGCAAATTTTCAAATTTTTGGAGATTTTCTGAATTTCAAAAGTTGAAAATGTTCAACTTTTAGGGTTAGGATCTCCTATTTTATTTCAAGAAGTGTTTTGTTGGAAATGTTCAACTTTTTGAACTAAAATTTTTTTTTTCCTTTTTTTTTCTTAGAAAATTTATAAGATTAATCTGAAAATTCTTGAGGTTTTTCTTGGAAATTTTAGATCTTTTGAAATTGGAAATTTTTTACCTTTTTATAGAAAATTTCTGAAATTAACCTAAAACAGTTTTGAGTTTTTTTTCACGAATATCTCCGATTTAAGAAACATAGAAATTTTTTATAGAAAATTTTTTTATGTTAATCAAAAAGTTTTGGTTTTTTTCTTGCAAATTTTTTTTAGGTTTTTCTTACTTTTTTATTGAATAATTTAGCAGCATAAATATTTATGAATTGTACTTTGTCGATATTGTTTTCAATTCAAGTGCAATTAATTGATGACAGATTCTGAAATTAAGATGATTAAACATTTAAAATATTAAAATCCTTGTGTAACTTTATTTGTATTTTTTTAGTGTTTAACGTGGGGCAGTACAGAAGAGAAGCAACCCGCTCCTACAACAGCTACGAGTTCTTTAAACCCGACAACGCAGAAGCCATGAAGATACGCAAGTACGACCATCACGCAGAAAACAGATTAAAGAAAATATTAATCCCAAAATTATCATCACATTTAATAAAATCTCCAATTTGTGAGGATTCAGCTGAAATCCCACCGATTACTGAAACATTTATCAACGGCCTGAAATGTCATCATGTTTTATCTATATTTAATTTCTTTATGTTGTTTCTTAATGTTGTTTTTTATATTTTATTATTTTTTTAATGTTTTTATATTGTTTTTTATGGTTTTTAAATATTTTTTTTTATTATTTCGTAATATTTTTTACATTGTTTTTAATGTTTTGTGTTTACTTGCAGCGCCTGCGTGAACACGGCCCTGCAGGATGTGTGTGACTACCTGACCAGAGACCAAGGTCAGGTCGCGGTGAGTTCAGGTCAAAGGTTATCCAAAGCTGCAGCTTGAAACAGGAGCAATTTAAAGACAGGACGCAAATGTGGAGGAAGTTCACCTGAAACAGAGCCTCTGAATTATTTTTTTTATTTGTTTAAATGACCCAAATAATTGAATTATCAGATATTCTTCTGGTTAATGGACAATGAATGTTTTGTAAATGTTTATTAATGTTGATCTTGAAAACATTTATACGTAGTTAACGTCATATTTAACTGCGTGATAAAAGTCCTGATTTTGCTCCGCCAGGTTTTCGATGCCACCAACACGACACCGGAGCGCAGAGAGGTCATCCTCAACTTCGGCAAAGAAAATGGTTACAAAGTTGGTTTTTAATTTGCTTTCCTGCTGTAAAACGTAGAAATCTGTCAGAAACATAAAGCTACAGTGCCCATCTTCTCCCTGGTTCAGGTTTTCTTTGTGGAGTCGATTTGCGACGATCCCGAAATAATTGCTGAGAATATTAAAGTAAGTTACTGTGATTTAAGATTTCACTGCGATAAACAATAATATTGTCGTTTTGGGACATATTTGGTGGTAAAGTTGTGATAATAACTAAAAAAACAATTACTACTTCACTAGGTAATTGTGTGGCATGATACAGTGTTTATGCTTGAAAAACATGACAATCTGAAATAAGCTTCACTTAAATGTGATTTATTTCATTACAATAATTCATAATTCTTTTGAATTTCCTGATTTTCATTGATGCTCTTGTTATTAGTGAATAGTAAAAGTATATTTGTTTTTTTATTCAATATTATTAATGGGAATTTATCAAGAAAAATCAGAATTCTTATCATAATAAATTTTTCCCAATAGTTAAAAGATGCGATAAATTCCCGCTCCCATTTTCAAGTAATATAGTATTAATGTCATCATAAAGACTAATAAACCTTAACTTTGCTTAAATATCCAAAACACAAGCAAAAATGGGAAAGAGAATAAAAACCAGACAACCAAAACCATAAATAAAATAGATTATGAAGTTTATAATCAAAAATATTAATCATCAGATTGGAAATTATTGAGCTAATTTTAATTTATCATGTGATTAACTGATTATTTACTTGCCTCACTCACCAAAGTCGTTTTTTTTGTACAGCAAGTGAAGCTGTCGAGTCCCGACTACGTAGACTGTGACAAAGAAGAAGCTGTTGCAGATTTCCTGAAGAGGATCGAGTGTTACAAGATGACCTACGTTCCCCTGGACGACAGCAAGGACCGGTAACCGATACCGATACTGCTACCGATACCGATGCTGCTACCGATACTGCTAGCTAAATCAGGCTAAATATTCAGCTCCTTAAATAGCTTGAAGCTAAATATTTAAGTAAAAAAGTAAAAAACAAAAAAGTTATGAATATTTAAAGGCTAAATATTCATAATAATAGCTTCAATAAATATTCATTGAAGCTAAACATTTATATGCTAAATATTTAGCTTACTAACAAAATATTTAGGTTAGTTAACAGGCTAAATATTTAGTTGCGAAACTAAATATTTAGCAGGTAAACTAAATTTGCAAACTGAATATTTAACTAGCGTAGAGATAAATATCTAACTTGGAGCTAAATATAAGGCTGTATGACTATATATTTAGTTGGTAAACTACATATCTTATGTAGTTTACCATAAGATATGGTAGATAGAGACACTACTTATGTAGTGTCTCTATCTTATTTATCTTATTTATAGAGACACAAATCTATATGTGTCTCTATATAGATTTGTAGTTTATATTATATTTAGTTTGGCGCTAAATATTTAGTTGTAAACTATATATGTAGCTTGCCAATTAAATACTTAGTTTAAACATTTAAGCTTAATGAATAATGTTGTTAAAATATTAGTTTAATAAATTAACAATTTTTTCTCTAAATGATCCAAATTATAGATGTTGTTGTTTTACCGTATCTTCACTAATGTTGCTCCATACTAAAGGCTAAATGATATAAATGGATGGAGGCTTCATGTGTTTAGTTACCGCCCGTCTCCCCGTTTCTCTCCACAGGAGTTTATCGTACATTAAAATCTTCAACGTGGGCAGCCGGTACCTGGTGAACCGGGTCCAGGACCACATCCAGAGCCGGATCGTCTACTACCTCATGAACATCCACGTCACGCCCCGGTCCATCTACCTGTCACGGCACGGCGAGAGCGAGCTCAACCTGGTGGGGCGCATCGGGGGAGACTCCGGCCTGTCACACCGGGGGGCAAAGGTCAGGCCAGCGGCGCTAATGAACATTTTACCAAACAGAACCAGAGTCCAAGTTTAAGATGATCCGTTTGAGACGAAAGCTCAGGTCAAAGGTGAATCCTGTCATGCTGGATGCTGATGTTTATGTTTGCAGCAGCAGCAGCAGCACTCCTAGTTTCACTGCAGAGCAAAGTCCAGCGATTACGAAATCAGTCAGATAGCAAAACAACTCGGACACAAATCCATCAATAATCGATAAAACAAAACATGCAGGTAGAACTCCGATAAGAGCTCTTTAAATTATTAATAGAATAGAATAGAATAGAATCAGCCTTTATTCAGGTATTGGATGTAAAGGTTCAAATAAATAAATAAAAATTTACCTATATTTATTTTACAAGATATGTAATTGATAAACAACTAAATATGTAGCTTCAAACTAAATATTTATTTTACCAGCTACATTTTGATTTTGTAAATAAATATTTAACTGAATATTTAGCTGTAAATATAAATATTTAGTTGCTGAGCTAATATTTAGTTTTGTACCTAAGCATTAGATTATGAACTAAATATTTAGTTTACAATGCAAGTATTTAACTTACCAATTAATTATGTACCTCCATGCTAAAGTTAGTATACCAACCAAATTTTTAGTTTGTAATTAAATAAAAATTAGCTAAGAAGCTCAACAGTTAGTTTACCAACTAATTATGTAGCTTCAAACTAGATACTTAGTTTATCAACTCAATTCTAGTTGGAAAATACAGAAATATTTAGCTAAACATTTAGCTAGAAAGCTAAATTTTTAATTGCTAAACTAAATATTTATATTATTTGTAAACTAAATATTTAGCTTACCAACTAATTATGTATCTCCAAACTAAATACTTAGTTTACAAAATACATTTTTAGTTAGTAATTAAATACATATTTAGCTAGGAAGAGAAATATTTAGTTGCTAAATTAAAGGTTTAGTTTAGCACCTAAATATTTAATGGAGGAATAATTCAGAGTGTAAATCGAGTTTAGTTTTAGTTTCTGCGTCTCACTGCTCTCTCTGTCGTCCGCCCGTCAGTTTGCCGCCGCCCTGGGCGCCTACATGCGCGGGCAGAGCATCAGCGACCTGAAGGTTTGGACGAGCCACATGAAGAGAACCATCCAGACCGCCGAGGCGCTGGGGGTCCAGTACGAGCAGTGGAAGGCCCTGAACGAGATCGACGCTGTGAGCCTCAAACCGAGCCGCCGCCGCATTTCATAAACACGGTTCAAACTCTGATGTGATTCCAACTGTTCCTCCTTGTTACACTCAACCTCACGTAGAAATACCATTAACCCAGCAGATACTGCAGAACACATTCATGTTGTCATTCTCTGATCAGGGAGTCTGTGAGGAAATGACTTATGAGGAGATTCAGGAGCATTACCCAGAGGAGTTCGCTCTGAGGGATCAGGACAAATATCGGTACCGGTACCCCAAAGGAGAGGTGAGTCTGAAAAAAGGTACGGCAAGCCCAAAACGTCTCCCAGATTATTCACAAATCCAGAGTAAAGAGTTTTGTGTTAACGCCAGCAGGAAAGGCAGAGAAGCAGCTGATGCTGGAAAAGTTAAAAGGTCGTTTCCAAAACTTCTGAACTTCAGAGGAAAAACATCCGTGGCATTTAGGATAATCAGGGTTTAAAAATAATTCAGACACTCCCACAAAGTATGAGTAATAATCAGTCCATCCACAAAAAACTCTCCTCATTTGTAGCTTCGTTAGTTTCTGCAGGAAGTGAAGAATCTGCGTCTATAAAGAGGCTTTAGGTGGAAAAGAGAAAAAACAGAAGAACAAAAGGGAAGGACGGGTTGTGCTGTGGTGGCCCAGGCCTCCAGCCCACGTATGGAGGCCCTAGTCCTCGACGCCGCCGTCACAGGTTCGATTCCCGGCCAGGCGACCTTTGCCTTTCTCTCATTACCAACTTTCCTGTCAATTAACTATCAAATAAAAGCCACTAGAGCCAATAAAACCTAAAAAAAAAGGAAGGATAAAAAGGAAAAAGAAAGAATTTTTTTTTAAAACAAGAAGAATGGGGGAGAAATAGAAAAATTTGAAAAACAAAGGTGGAAAAATAAAAAATCCTATATTAGTTTCATCTACAGATTTGTAGATTAGCCTCCATTCATAGACTTTAATATCTATTAATGTCAAAGGTTTGTTTTAATAAATCCTGATTTTGTTTTAATAAATTATGATTTTAATAATTTCATATTCCACAGCAGAAAATATCTCTGGAATATAAAAACATTTACTGCCGATCAAAACTGCCTTTATACATCAGGACCAGTGACAATATGACTGTTATTTCAGGAAGCCGATCCAGTGACGCGTCTAGTTGACTCACTGCATTCTGATCCTGTACAGAATGACAATAATGTCAAAAAAGACTTTACGTCTGACATCCTTTCTGTGAATTGGAGTTGCTGTCTCGACCTGACAGTAATGAGAATGTTGATCATTGGTGTGTTTAACCCTGTAAATCTGACCTGTTTGACCTTTGCCCTCTAGTCGTATGAGGACCTGGTCCAGCGTCTGGAGCCCGTCATCATGGAGCTGGAGAGGCAGGAGAACGTCCTGGTCATCTGTCATCAGGCAGTCATGAGATGTCTGCTGGCCTACTTCCTGGACAAGAGTGCAAGTGAGGAAAAAAACATCTTTATTTTACCAAAAATATTCCACTGGCTGCGTTTCCATTAGCCATAAAACTGCACAAAATTATGAAAATAAATCAGCTTAAAGCTGCAGTACCTAACTTTCATCAAGAAGATGTTTTGAACATTTTTGTTAAATCTGTCAGCATGTTGTGGCAGTTTATGAGACAGATAATTGTCCTCCTTGACCTGTTACTGTGTCTGAAGAAATTAACCAAAAACAACCAATCAGAGCCAGGAGGCGGGACTTAGCGCTGTCAATTAACCTGATTTACAATTTGATACATGTGCTAATGGTGAAGAAACAACTTTCCGTGACAGAAAAATTGTTTGCCATAATTGGTGGCTATGTGAACCAGCTTAGTGTTCACAACATGCTAGCTGCAGCATAGCAGAGAGCAAGCTAAGACCCGCCTCCTGGCTCTGATTGGTTGTTTCTAATTGGTAGTGGGAGAAGCCAGAGGAGCTAAACTTTTTCAAGGATTATCTGTGAAATCTATCACAACATGGTGACAGTTTCAACAAATGTATGAAAAAACTATTTTTGATCACTTTTACATGCTGCAGCTTTTAATGGAAACACACCAATTTCCCCAAAATGTCACAAACGTAGCCACTCCCACTAGCTGCAGCATAGCAGAGAGCAAGCTAAGTACGTAGCCACTCCCACGTAGGGGGGAGCGACAAGCTCCCCCCTACGTGCAAATTTATGACTTTTAACATACACAAATGAAAATTTAACACGTACACAACACACAGCCAACATGTTGAGTACATGTTAAATCACATATATTTGAGCAGGATGGCTTCCCATATCGCTCCAATGCCTGAATATATCTGATGTAGCTGTTTACATCTGTCGCTGCCATGATTTTTTATGACTTATTGAAAAGTCATTAATAAGTCATGTCCAATAAATAAAGGGTTATTAAATCCAATAAATAACCCTTTATTTATTGGACATTAGCAGAATATAGTGAAAAGCAGCTGGTGTGTTTCTGATGCAGTAACTCGTGTTTCTGTGCCAGGCGAGCTGCCCTACCTGAAGTGTCCTCTGCACACCGTCCTGAAGCTCACGCCGGTCGCCTACGGTCCGTTCCTGCTATCAGCCTCAGAACAAGCTGCTCTGGATCTGAATCTGCTGTTTGTCTGTGACACATTTCACCACTTCTGTTTTGTTTCCCCTCAGGGTGTAAAGTTGAGTCTGTGTTTCTCAACATTGAAGCTGTGAACACACACAGAGACCGGCCGGAGGTAAAGTCCCTGCAGTCTGTTGGTTTATGGCGGCTTAGACAGCGATAACGCGCAGAAACAGATGAAGGTTTTCAGACCTGCCTTGGTGATCTGATAAGAGGACTCATGATTTTAGAGTAAATATTACATTTGTCCCACACAACTACTGCTAAAACAGGCCAGCAACCAGAGGAAATGGTCTGGTTTAGACACCAGCTGCGTTTCCATTATAAATGTACACAAAACTTTGTAAATATTCCACTAATGTTGAAAAAAAATCACAATTTCACGTTGGTGGTGTTTCTGTTAAATAAGAGAAGCAATTAAAATCACACATGAATGAGCTTGTTCACGCGATAAATCATTAAGACGTGCTTCACCATCTTCCTCCAACCACTTCCTGTTTTCTTCTTCATGGCTTACGCCAGTAGCAACATCCGGCTGTTGATCATGTGGCTCGTGTGAGGAAAAAAAAGTCTTTCTATTGCAGTTTTGCAAAATAAACAAATTTCAATTCAGCCAAAAAAAACAAAAAACCACCTGATCTTGTTTTTAATCAAAAAACAAGATTTTTCAAAATTACGCAAATTTATTATTGAAACGTCAAATTGCACAATTATACGGTCAATGGAAACGCAACTACTGGATTTGTTTCCACACTAAAATGTTTCAGATCATGAAAAATCACCTGAGGAAATACCTGAGCAGTTTTCAAAAGATTATTTCATTTACTCAGGAGAAAAAACATTATCCAAGCCAGCCTGGCACTATGAGGAAAAGCTTTTTGCGATTCTGTGATTGGGAAAATTCAGAAAAAAAAATCAAATCCCTGCATTTTTTTTTTACACTAAGGTATAATTGTAAATTTATTTCAAAATTCCTGCAAACATTGGTTAGTGATTCTAACTCCCACCGGCAGGTGGCAGTATTTCTTACTTTTACACTGCTGCCTCAGCTTTACTCAATAATGGATTAAGTTTTAGTCCATTATTGATACAGCAAGTAAAAAATTATTTAAATTCTTTTAAGAAAGAAAATGTTTGTGTCCAATTGTTTTTTTTCTCATGTTTTTTCTTATATATGCAGATTTTAGAAGAGTAAAAAATATCTTATATTTCTTAAGTAGCACCACAAAATAAGCAATTTTGACTGCAAAGAAAAAAATTACAAAACAGATGTTTGGTTTTCTTTCTGATCTAAAACAAAAAGGCAAAAACAGAAGAACTCTGTAGGGAGGCAAATAAGTCAAGTAGGCGGTAAATTGTTTGAACAAACAGCTTGAGTTTGTCTTTCTCAGAATGTGGAAGTGGACAGAGACCCGGAGGAGGCGCTGGAGACGGTACCTGAACACATCTAGAGGACGCCTCAGCTCAACGTCCGTCCCGTCCAGAGAAGACGTCTTATTTTAATTTATCTAATCCTTGTTTTTAGAAAACTGAGAGCTTACTGACAATGAAAGGTTTCTTCAATGGTATCTTAATTCCACTGTTAGTGCACTTTATCTAGAAGGGTCCAGGTTGAAAACAACTTTTAAAAAGTGAAGAACTGAAAACGACCTTCAGGACTGTTCAACAGTCCTTAATCTCTGTTTCACACTGCTTTACTTCATCCTGTGCTGTTCCTTCAACTCTTGTAATTTCATGTAGACAGCAATAATAGCGGAGATGTCGTGCCGCCATGTTTTAGTGGTAGTTTTAGATTTGAAAAGTGATGTTCATTGATTTACGCAAAGGGCTTCATTCCCTCATCAGCACATTATTCAGCTCAGCAGAGACGTTGGTAACAAACTGTATTCATAGCACAGACAAAAGAAAAAACCAAAGTCACCACCTGTAGATTAAATTCAGCTACCATCACATTTCCAGGAACTTTGTAACTGACAGCCATCTTGGTAGGCAGTTGCTATGACAACGGTAAACAAGCCACAAGCTTATAACTAGTTCTTGGGTTCCTTCCTGAAACAATGTAAGTACATTACAACTATTACTTGATTACAGTTTTTGAGTACTCTACCCATCTCTGCGTAATACTGACATAAATATCAGTGATATTTACTGTGGTACTTACTGCCGAACTAGCTAAATTAGCTTAGCTAATGTAGCTTTTATCTGCTAGCTAAGACACTAAAAGATTCTGTTTACTAAGGTTTCAGCGCCTTAAAATGTATTCAGTTCCTACAAAAATGTAAGTTGGTCCTAAATACGTTAATCACATGTCTTACAATTTTTCGTGGCAAAGTCATTTAACTAAATATGTTTGAGTCGCGTGCACATCATTGCGGTTTAGGCTACCGCTAACTAGTTAAGTGTATGTTAGTGTGTGGCTAACACAGTTAGCCAACAAGCCAGGTATCTTTTCGCGTCTATCCTAGAGAAGCTGGAAAGTTCACAAATTTAAAAAAGTAAAAAAAATTCGACATTTCAAACTCAGAAATTACCACTTTTTTCTAAATTTCTTAAATTAATCTAAAAAAAATCTTAATTTTTTTTTTTCGGCTAAAATATACTACTGCTTTTTTTATTTACATGGCCCTTTAAGGCCGTTGTAGAAACATTTTCCTGGCGTCATGGCGGACACTTCATGGCGGAGTCTCGCAGCTGGAAGGTTTAAATCCTCCGTCCACATTCCTAAAACCTTCATGTTTGCCTCTGTGTTGACATTCAGTTACACATAAAATATATAGCTGATCAACAATTTGTTACAACCTTCGTTCAGTTTTAGCTCAAAATAAGACATTTGTTTTCAAGGACACCAAATCTACAGTAGCCCAGAAGGGACAAATCATTCTGTTTGTTTACACGGTGCCTTTAAAAACTATTAATTTCCTGATTCATAGTATTATGAGCCTGAAGAAGGATGTCAATGAAGGTGCTCAAAGGCATCAAAAATGCAAACAATACCGCGCATAAGTATTCCGACCACATGCAGTACAGCCATGCGCCGCTAGATGGCGTCACAGCCTCATGTTTTCATAGTCTGAAGGGGTTTTTTTAGGTGTTAATTATCTGAACCCAGTGGAAATGTGGGCCTCTGCCTGTTTTAATACCATCCAACATTCCTTCTGTTTACCAAGCCCCCAGGCCCTTCTGCCACCACCATGCTTCAGTGATACATGGTACCAACATTCATTATTTACATTTTTTTATACAAACTTGTGAAGAAGTTGCTGTCCCTGTGGGAATTGACTGCATCTGTAATGATTATATGATTTTTTTTTAATAGCTGAGTACTGTTTGAATAATATGAGCTGTGTTACTTTTGATTTTTACTTTTTCAAGCTCTTGCATCCTTTACTAAACATGTAAAATGTGAAATGGAGGATGAGGTCGACATTAGAAAAAAATAATCTGCATTTTTTTTCCACCTTAAAAAGAAATTCTGACTTTTTATCTCATAATTATTGCTTTGAAAGCCAAAATTATGACGATATGCTCTTTGCTCTTACAATGCGTACATGGGTGCTGTTTCTAAAATTACACAGTAAAAAGATTAGCAGCAATAATTTTCAGTGTTTAGCCTCTGTGGGTGTTTTCCAGTCATATTTTCACCAAGTTATTCTTACATTTATAAATGTCAGAGTTCCAAACTTCAAATTCAATATATTTTTTCTAACTAAATTAATTTCCAAACTAAACATTTATTTTTATATTAAATATTTATTTATCAAACTAAATTTTAGCAAGCAAGCTAAATATTTAACTTGCTTACCAAATACTTACTTCGCAACCCGAGTGTTTAGGTCGCTACCCAAGTACCTGCCTGAGTATTTAGCTAACAACTTATGTATTTGGTTTGCTTGCTAAATATTTATATTTAACTCAGACTGAATCATTTAGTTCATGTTTAGCTTCCTAACTAAATATTTAATTTAAAAGCCAGATATTTAGTTGGGAGCTCTAACATTTATTATGTAGGAATAACATGGTGAAAATGACTGAAAAATAAACTCCCTCATGAAAGGCTAAATGAAACTATAGCTGTAAACTTTTCGTAGTAACTTTCCAAACAGCATCCAATTTGCATAAACTTTTTCCTAATTTACTGGAAATCTGTTTTGTTGCACATGTGCACTTTTGAAAACCATTTTGGACGCTTGTAAAGCTGCCACAGCATTCATGTAATCTGAAAGACGAGCGTGGTTTCCAGATTAACCAGAACCATCTTGGATTTTCACGCTCAGATTTGTGTCTTCACAAGTTGAGTCATTCCTCCAAACTCGACCTCATTATGTGAATTATTTAAGATTTTTGCTCTTGATTCTGTGCTTCAGTAAATCACTGTAATTCCTTTTAATGCAGGTCTTTAAAATGAAACATTGTGAAACATTAAGTGTATTTGGTGTGTAATCTGTGTTGTGACCATGTCTGCTTAAAATCAGGTGCCTGAATAAACATAATCTCTGAACTGTTTGTTTTTCTAAAGAACGTTCCACAGGTTCTCTGGGTAATGTTGCACTTTATGAGATTGTTGTTTTATTAGAATATGCTAATTTATTTAAAGTGCTACATTTACTGAAATGGTTCACTTTACCAAAAACTACAAACAATCAGCTCAGACGTAGCTGATCATTAAAGTGCAACTAAATTCACACAAAAATGTAAATATTTGCCCTTTTACATGAAGAAAATCTTTAAGGACCATTTTAGACAATTTATCAGTTATGAAAGTAGATTTGGGTTTTAGTTGCACTTTAAAAATGGGCAGATAGGATTGAAATCATCTTATTTCTCTACATTGTTCTTGTATTGCTGGAGACCAGTAATCATGGCCGACCTGGAGGGAAACCCAGTCTGCTGGAGAAGAACCGGCCCCGTTTACTACGGTGAGCGTCGGTAAATCTACGTTTCCTAAACGTCTCAAACGTCTGTCTGTCTTTGCATTTCTGTCTCTGATGCTTTTCTGGCTGAAGTTATTTGCAGTTGAACTCACACGCCGGATTCTTTAACAACTTTTTAATGACACATTTAATCCATTACTCTGTACAATAAAAACAAACAGTTAAAGTACTGACTAAATGAAACATTGGATGTTGACCTTATTAAAAACCAGGAAAAAGCAAATCTGGAACCGAGAGTTCAGTTTTAAACTGTAGAAGAGGCCTAGTCAAAGTAAGCAGGTTATCTGTGGTTGCTGCTGCTGGCCTGGCTGGAGCTGGCGGTGGCGGCGGAGTGAGCTTCTCGGTACTGCTGAGTCCAGCTCCGTGGATCCTGCTCATGAAGCTGAGACAAACCAGAATAACCAGTTAGGGAACATTCTGGATTAAATCCTATCAGAGTAAAACAGAATTAATCTCATAATCGTCAACTAATTTACAGACTAAAAGAAAAAGGCCATTTACAGAAAGAGCAACGCTAAGAGTATAAAACTGTTTCATGTACATTCTGCTTTCCGATTTCTAATCAGTTAATCCCAAGGATTAGCAGAATTTTGGGATTGTTTTTATGTTAAATTGGGTGAAAATAAAAAGTGTCTAAAATGCAGAGGAACCCTCCAGCGCTGGCCCAAATAAAGCCGACATAAACGGAGTCCAGCGCGACGATTTGGTTTTATTTGATACTTTTTCTCTGCCAACGTGGTTTTGCTTCAACCCACATAAGGAGTTCAGGCTTTTTCTACAGATCAATGAGCAGCAGGGGGTAAAGGTCATTTCTTCTCTCCTGGATTACCGTTATTGGTTTTTAGACAACAAAACGTTTATTTTCTTAAAAAGGAACTGAATTATTTGTTTTGTGTTTTTATAATATTGTATAAAAGCAAAATTTTCCAGTTTTTCATCCGATAAATGGTCAGATTAATTGATCAGTAATGAATCGTTGGAGCAGAACCCTCACCTGACCCATGAACTCCAGGATCTGGGCTCTGGACACCTCCATGTCGGACCGCTGCCCCCAGCGAAACTCGTACTCCACCGGTTCTGTGTGCGGGATCCGAACGTACTCCAAATACCTGCAAACAGGAAACCATGCGTTCATGACGGATGTATTACATCATAAATACAGAAAAACGTAACAACTAGTCAGAAACCAGCCGATCTGCAGCGCCACCTATCTGTTCTGGGCTGCAGCGACAGGAAGTCCGGTTCAGGGTTATAGCAGCTTTGAGTTTTTCATTATAATTTAGTTTTATTTTGTTAGTTTTAATTAGTGTGTGGCGTGTATTTGCTAGTTACTAGTAGTCAATATTGTTTAGTTTTTAGTAGTTTAGTTCAGAAACTGGCTCTGAACACACCAGAATTCAAAAAGGTCAAGTATTGTTATCATGTTTGCATTGACTGGGTAATGGATCCTCAACAGGAGAAGTAATTTTCAAAACATTTATTAAAATATTGTTGAACAATCAACCGACTGATGTTTCCTTCAAACTCTTCCGTTGCCAGAATAAGCTCAGTTAACAAAAATGTTTCCTCAGTCATTTTGTTAGTTTTAGTGAACTGTGGAAACTTTGGTCCAGGCTGCATCATGATGTCTGCAGTGGGAATGCTGGCCGGCCTCTGGGCTGCAGGAGCCGCCTGCTCTCACGCTGCTGTTAATCTGTGGTGTGGTATAAACCAGAGTCTATGGTCTGACAGAAACTGGCTCTGAACACACCAAGCTGTGACCCGAGCTGGACTCGAACCGGCGACCTCTCGGTTGGAGGCTCCAGAGACTGAGGCTGAGCCAACAGGTGGGTCTGTTTGGGTTACGATACGCAGGCCAAGCGGCTGCCTTTTGCTAATCCGAAAGCTGCAGCTTCTTTCTTACCTCTGACGCACAAATTCATCGGTGATGACTTTCCTCACGTCACCAAACTCCTCGTGTCTCTGCCTGGAGGGATTTATGTCAGAAAAAAATCAAAACAACAGTAAACATGTTGGAAAAAACTTAACTTCATATGTTTTTCACCAGCGGCAGACACTGCTAACTAATCAGCTAGCTGCGCTAACTGTCAGGCGCTAATCATGAAATTATCTCTGCCAACGCTAAAGCAGTATAACAAGCATTAAAGGGGATTTATTATCCAAATTTCACATTTTGCTTGTTTTTGTACTTTAACTTGGGTTTCTACCACTCCTAAAAACAGACTTTAAAAAATTTAAAATAAAACCACCCAGCAGTTTTTAGCAATAAGTTTATATTTTCTGGTGTTTGGAAAACAAGCCGTTTCAAAAACCTCTGATTGTTAAGACACAATAGATGAGCAATGTGCTGTTGCCTAGCAACCCAAGCTATGTACTTATGGTTATCTTGATATTGTCTGTCTGTTTCTTGTTT
Source organism: Poecilia formosa (assembly GCF_000485575.1). Lineage (NCBI taxonomy): Eukaryota > Metazoa > Chordata > Actinopteri > Cyprinodontiformes > Poeciliidae > Poecilia > Poecilia formosa. The sequence continues at coordinate 25,741 of NW_006800290.1, read as the reverse complement.
TAGACAAAGTTGTAGGTAAAAAGAGAGGAAACAGAACTCACCCACTTCAAAATAAGAGCATGAATATAAACTACAAACTTTATTCAGCAGAAAGTTTACAGAACAGCTAACTAAATTAGCATTTTATAATTTCCCCTGAAAAACCAACTAAGTTCACTAAACGTTTTCAAAGTTAGCAAAATTCTAACCAAAAAATTATCTCCGCTATAAGAGCATTAGCACAAGTGTGTCCACCATTGGCCATCATAATCAGAAACCATAGAAGAAGAAAGCTAAAGCCCTGAAGTTTCAACCAACAAGCTGACTGCTAGCTTAGCAACAAGCGAGTGAAGCTGCTGAATGTAAAAACTCTTCCTTACCCCGGATCAACACGCAGCTTCTTCAGAGTGTTCCATATCAGGTCTGAAAAAACAAACATTTCAGTCTCATTCTGGTCAACAAATAATAATAATAAGGTGAATTAGGGTTGGGTGGTAATGTGCTGACACTGCAATCCATCATGAAAAAACAAAAAACTGCTGTAAAGTTCATGCCAAACATTCACAATATGCTGCGATTATATCAGTTAACTTCCTGTTTTCTTTTTTCCCTTTCTCATCTTTGCCTCCATCACAGAAACGTTGTAGATAAAAATGTAAATATGTGGCTGTGGAGGTCAACTTCAGTCAAAAAGCCTCTGAAATTTAGATTTTAATTTAACATTCTCATTTGCAATAAAAAAGAAACTGAAATTCTCCATTAAATGAAACAGAGATATTCTCCTGCGGTGTAAAGTTGGACATCATAAATTTCCGGAGTAAATTTAAGAGATGAGCATCTGGACTGATTATTTAGAAAGCGCTTTAATAAAGAAAAAAATTCACAACATTCCTTGCAAATATTTCTAAAGTAGCACCTCAAAATAAGTGATTTTGATTGAAAAAATCAAGAATCCATTAAGGAATCAATTATTGATACTTATGCAGTTTTCAAAATTATTTAATCCAACTAAAAAAACAGTTTAATCTTAAAGTGCATCTGTGTGGTAAAGCTGGAGCTATGGGGTCAAAAGGTGCTGCAGTTTGTCCTCCTGGACACTAGGGGTCAGTGTAGAAGAGAGTTACACACTGAGCATTAGATTTGCAGCAGATTGAAGAAAAACAGAATTACCACCCAACTTTATAGCGAAACGTTGCATCATGAGACTCACTCTCTCTGACGACGCCGCCTTTCATAAAAATAACACTCAGGATCACAAACAGCAGGCCCATTTTCGGGTTGCTTGGACGCCTACAAACAGAAAAAGCGTTATTTTTTTAAACCAAACATTGAAAGTTGTGCTTAACAAACTACAGGAGATATGTGCTGATACTCACTCCACTGGCGAGGGTCTGGCTGTAGAGGCGTCCAGGTTATTCACCAGAACATACATGTGGTTCTTGGAGTCAATTTCAACCAGTTTTAAGCCAAACACCTGGTAGAAAAATCAAATATTAATGTCAGATTTACATTTAATCTTATAAATGTATGGGAGCATATCTAACCAACCTGTTCAAATGTCCGCATTGCCCTCTTTATGATCTCGGGGTAGACGGTTCTGTAATCCTTAACGACGTGTTTAACGAGATCTGGGAAGAGAAACGAGCCACGATTTAACCACTGACACTTTCTCCAACCCTAAAATATACACAGAAATTATTTTCAATTTGGGATTGTTTTACAGTAATAAATATTTGTTTCCTTTTCTGCCTTTAGACAGAAGAAATAAAGTAAAATAAAAACCTTCGAGAAGAACATGAGATCCGATTGTTTTGCCTTTTTTTGTTCTTTGGCTGGGCTGCACTGAAACGAATTTCGCTGAGCTTCTGTTCGATGAAAATAAAGGCCGACTCTGATTCTCTTCAGAGAAAGCTACCTTATGAAAAAAATTATCTCTACTGATAAATTAAACACCATCAAAGCAAATATTCCCTTCAGGATATTAAGAGGCGTTTCATCAAAATGCAGAAAATATTTACAATCTGCTGAATATTCTTCGTAACCTCCTTCACAACATCCGTGAACCTGCTCTGCTCCTTCGTTCCTCAGTTTCCCTCCCTCTAACTGTGAATCAACCAAGGTTGCCGGTTCCATCCCCTTGTTGCCATGACGATACTCTACCTGCTCTGCGCACAGGAATCTTCTTCTGGTCCTTTACCAGGATGTACTGCACCACCTCAGCAGTCTGCATGAAAGGTAAAATATATTACATTAACATTGTTTTAATTAAACAATTCATTACTTTAGGTGTACAGGTGCACTAACTAATCAGCTCTCCTTTCCATAATTCTTGGTGATCAGCTGATATTTGCATGTGTACTTTTAGAAGCATCTTAATATTTTTAAACCATTTATTTTTGCAAACCAAACATGTCTGGGTGGCACTGTGTTACCTTCTGATCGACCTGTGCAGGTGTGAGTTTCTCCAGCCCCCTCTGGACCTGTGATGTGCTCGGCTGAGTGAACGTTGCATCTTCATCCTCCTCCTGTGTCATGAAGCTGTTGGACTGCCGCTAAATAAAAACACAGACACACTAAGAAACATCCCAATCTGAACAGAAACTGTTACAGTTTCATTCCAACGTAAACAGTCTTCAACGTCAGTCTACATGAGAATATGAGTTGTGTTAGCATTGGTTTTTTATTCAGGTTGAGCTTTATCAGCACACTCCAGTCCTTACATAGTAAAAAGTAGATCAATAACTGGTAAATCTTTTTTTTTAAATCTTTTTTTAAAACATTTTTTATCTTTTTATCTCTTTCTCTTTCTTACTGTTTATTCAATGTCACATGCTGTTCTTATTTTTTCTTTTCTTTTTTTTTCTTTAATTATGTAAAGCACCTTGAAATGTCCTGCTGTTGAAATGTGTTATACAAATAACAGTTGATTAATTGATTGATTGATAAAATTGATTTTAAAAAAAAGTCTTAAACCAATCTTAAATCACATATTTTATTTTCATAGCGTTATTGTTAGCATATGCATTCTATATTTCTTGTTAGCTAAAAGGTTTATGCCTTTTTTAAATAAACACTTTAAAATTATAAAAAAGCTACTAAATATGCTCCTAATTCTTTCTATGCATGTTCATTTCAATAATTCAGATGTTTTTAGTGTCAAAATTTTAGAATTTTAGTCTGATGAAATGACTATGTTAATGAAATTGTAAAAAAATATATATATATACTTATTTGAGATTTTTTTTATCCATATGTTCAATGTGTATCTGATCCAATTGGAATCCATTGTAATGCACAACATACTTACTACACAAATCCAGATTAGATTATATAAAATATGGATTATTTAAGTACGGTTTGTGGTCTGTTTTTGCCTATTGACATGTCCATTTTTAAAGTTTTGGATGATATGCAATTTTTATGCATTTCCTGGAGGTTCTATCAGTAATCTACAACCCAAAATGGTTGATGGGCAACATGTGATATGATAAATTACATCGTTAAAGTGCTGAAAACGATATTATTCAGAAAATAAAATGTTAATTTCTTATTCCGTGATCTGAAAGATGATTTTTAGAAATTCAAACTTTTTAAAAAATATGAAGAGCTGAAAATTTACCCGATGAATGTTTATGTTTTCTGGGATCCTTGGGCTCTGTGTCTATTTAGTTTATTGTGAGAAACACAAAAAATGGCCGGGAGCGTGACCTGGGAAACATGGCGGCGGAACCAGCCTGCTCAAACAATCCTGCGTGTTTTTAACACTTACTTTACTCTGAGATGAGCTTTGTACGTTAGATAGTCGTTTTCTTTGCGTCATGGCAGGACAACGTCTGAAAGAGTCATTTTAAGTCATAAAAATGAGCTTGACTTGAAACACAAACATAAACAACACATCAGGAAGTGATGCACGTTAGCTGAACAGAGTGTTAGCTTATTAAACCACGTATAAACAATAAACAAGTAACGTTCTTACCGACGGAACAATGTCTAAATCCCAGTAGAGTAATAGCAGTTTATAAAAACAGGTTTAAATATTTCACTCACTCACTAAATGAACCGTTTCTATGAACACCAACCGGTGTTTCAACCAACTGTCGAATTCCCGCGATTGCTTCCGCTGATGACGCAAAATCCCTGCGTCCTGAAGGATTGCAATACGCCAAGATCATCGCCATATTGGAAGGGGGTACGCTAGTCATGAAAAGAAAATAACGTTCAAATGACTTGATGATTTTCAACTTTTGCTAAGTTAAAAAGATTGGCTCTTACATTTTTAAACTAATTACATAATTTAAGCAATTACCAATATAATTTCTCCTCAGAACAGTGCTGCTAAGGAGTATCTTCAGTTTGTCAATCAGACACATGTGAGGGTGTGAAGGTCCTTAGAAAATATTTTATCATTTAGCTTAACAAAATTATTTTTTACTCAATTTTATTATGGCGGGAATGAACTAAAACAAAAATATTAAACAATCCGACCTGACGAATGATTTTAGAATAATAAAAACTGCAATGATCAGGTTATCCAGCAGGAGGCGATATCGCCGCAAGAGATGCAGATACTGCAGTTAAACTAAAAGAGAAGAAGAAAAAGGAGGAAGGAGAAGAAAGAAGAAAGGTTAACATTAGAGACAGTTATAAAGTAAGTATAACATAAAAAAGGAGATTTTTGCTTTCCTATAAACAACTTAAAAGTGTAGAAATGAGGGGTCTACTGTCTGATTGGCTGTAACGTGCATTTATTTGAATAAAAATAGTTATGTGTGGTTATTTAGAGCTGTAAAGTTTCCTGATATTTGATTAAATATAATTAAACTTTAACCGGAATGCTAGTTGACGTGTTAGCTGGACTGCCCCAGTTTGTGTTGGTCAGCTTAATTAACGTGTTCAGGTGAGAGAGACTTTGTTCAGGAACTACAGGATGTTACAGCGGACTGAGACATGCTGCTGGATGCTTTTAAATAGTCTTCATTTATAACAACAAGTGACAATATGAGAAAAAAACAAAAAATCAACATAAACACAGCTATACTTGAATTATATACCTGGTTAACCAGTCAAGTAGAACAACCTTTAGGTTATGCATTCCGGTTAAAAAGAGACAATCAATATTTTCATTCACATTTGGAGGAGAAAAAAAAAATCTTGCTGGATGTGACGTCACTGTTAGATCACACAGCTCCTCGCCTTTTGACCTCTCTGTGTCACAAAGTTCAGACTTTAGTCTCCTGATTGAATCCAGGATTCATGCAGTTTGGAAAAATCTGGAAGTTAAGACTTTTCCAGGTCTGCAGGAGTTCAGATTTTAATCTTTAATTCACCATCGTGATAGTTTCATCCATCTATTAATCCGTCCATACATTAATCCATCGGTTTATTCATCCATCCATCTATACTTCTATTCATTCCCTTGTCCATCCATCTGTCATTCATTTATCCATCCATCTGTTTATCTTAGTGCAGTTCTCTGGTATTCTTTTTCTCTCCATCTTTTCATTTTCTTGTTTTTTTTTGGGAACTCCAAACTGTAGCTTACTGATAGCTGACTGTTAGCTTAATGTTAACGTTAGCTTAATGTTAACATTAGCTTGATGTTAGCTTAATGGCTAATCTTTTGCCAAACCAGCTCTGATGTGCTTAGCATCATTTTTTGTTGGAACGTCCAATCACGCTCATGTTTCAAACCTCAAGTTGAAGAATCTGAAGGTCGTTCATTCTGGACTGGATCCACTGCAGCTGTTTGACCTTTGTTTTATTCTACTTTATTTTTATGATTATTTCATCTCTTGTTGTCAGGGTGACTGTGGTTGTATGTAGAACCTCTGGAGAGCCAGGATGCCCCTGGAGGTCCGATGGCCGTTCCCACAATGCCCTGCGCTGGCGTGGCGGGTCTCCAGCTCCTTCATCATGGGCATGGTGGGAACGTATTCCTTCATCTGGACCAGTAAGTGTTTAATCTCTGACTGCAAACAAACATCCAGCCATGCTAGCGGAGCAAGCAGCCACTTTCTGGTCTCCATTCAGAGTACATGAACTACCTGACCGTCCACAACCAGGAGGTTCTGCTGGACCTGATTGACCACCGGCCGTCAGACACGCCCCTCATCACCTTGTCCAATCACCAGTCCTGCATGGACGACCCCCACATCTGGGGTAAGACCCGGGAACGTTGGCGGTTCGGCCCTGAGGGTTGTAACCAGGAAGTAAAGTAATGCTGTTCGTTTGGAGCAGGTGTGCTGAAGCTGCGGCAGCTGTGGAGCTATAAGAAGATGCGATGGTGAGTTTTTATTCTCCTGGCGATGCACCGATCAGATGTTAATATCTGGACAATAAATCAACAACAATATATGTCAGGATAGACATGGGATCAATATCAATAGATAGAATATTCACTGAGCTCCAGTGTAGGACTGCACTGCATTTTGGGAGATGTAGGCAGAGTCAAGACTTTCTTTTTTAACTTATTCACAAATTAGATCAGGTAGGGTGTCCAAACTTTTGGCCACATGGGCCAAAATCGACAAATAAATAGGCCAAAAAAATTAAAAAAATAAAGTTAAATAATAATAATTTAAAAAAAAATAGAAAGATTAAAATAAAGTTAAGCAACCTTCAGACTGAAAAACCCAGTCTTAGGGTTTTAAGGGCAGATCCATTCAGTCCAATTTTATGCTTTATTTTTTATTTTACTTTGTTTTTAGAATTTCTAAATGCTCTTTCTGAACCATCTGAGGTTTGCTGCAGTTTATTCTGTACATGTTTGACTGAGATAGTCAACATGCTGTTTCTGTCAGTTTCAGTTTCTTTATTATTTATGTTACATTGGCTGTTCTAATTGAGCCGATTGAACAAATTAAAGTTTGTTGACCAGCAAACTCGCTTGACCAGCTTGTGAAGCTGCTGGTGTATTTCACTGAGCTGTACTGGTGCAGAGTTATCCAAACATTTCAGTCGGTTCGGCTGTTTTTCTGTATCAATCGGTATCAGTTGATGATAAACCTCAGATATTGGTATCTGAAGTGTAGAAAGTGGATCGGTGCATCCCTGGTTGCTCCTCCAGTCCAGATTTTCCCTGTGAGTAACCATGGAAACCTCTGTTTGGACCGGACAGGACGCCGACAGCGTCTGACATCTGCTTCACCAGAGAGCTGCACTCCTGCTTCTTCAGCCGAGGAAAGTGTGTTCCTGTCTGCAGAGGTGAGTCCGAGCAAAGCCCCAGTTCGGGTTTCTGCACAAATGAAAGACGCAGTAACGGTTTGTCTCCTGCAGGCGACGGTGTTTACCAGAAGGGCATGGACTTTGTCCTGGAGAAACTCAACAAGGGAGAATGGGTCCACATTTTCCCTGAAGGTTCGTCAGTAGTTCATGTTTTAGATGTTGTTTCATTGAGTCTTTGGGATCAAAATAAAACTTCCTCTGTTTTATTCCTGGTTTAACAGGGAAAATCAACATGACGGAGGAATTTATCCGCCTGAAATGGGGTGAGTGGAACAGCCTCTTTTCTATCCGTCTCCTACTGTTTGCACTCTTCAGCCTGACCCAGAGTCTCGGCCTTTATCTGGTTCAGAACCAGGCATTGGACCAGGTTCTGCTGGTTCTGCCCCAGTCAGGAAGTGGAGAACCTCTAAAATATCTCCTACATCTGGTGAATCGTTGGTCCTGTTGTGTGTTTCAGGTGTAGGTCGGCTGATAGCAGAGTGCTCTCTGAATCCCATCATCCTGCCGCTTTGGCATGTAGGTGAGTAAACCCACAGTACGAACACGCTGCATGTTTTCGTTTACATCAGGAAGGTTCATGCACAACGATTCTTTTACATGCCATCCGTAGCCGCGCTGCTGCAGTAGAGACGCTAACTGGATGAAACCTGGAAAGTAGCGCTGTTGTCAGTTGCTATGGCAACTAGTCTGAGTGTGGACTCAGAGAGCAAGAAAAAGTGGTTTGAGTTGCTCTTTAACAGGTTTCCTGGGTTATTAATTCAGAGAACCACAGCAAAGGGAAAAATAGCCCAGGAAACCAGTTAAAGAGCAACTCAAACCACTTTTTCTTGCTCTCTGAGTCCACACTCAGACTCGTTGCCATAGCAACTGAAACAGCGCTACTTTTTGTTTTTTATAAAATAGTTTTTTGGTTTGTTTGAGTTGATGGTGTTAATTGTTTTCTCCTGGGTGTGTTTCTGTGCTTCCAGCTGTGAGTGTTTGCTGTTTCGTCTCCTCAGGTCTGACCGACGTCCTGCCAAACGAGTCGCCCTACATTCCTCGGGCCGGGAACGTAAGACCTTTGACCTGGATGTGTTTTGGATTTGTTCTGCTTCTGTTGGTATTAAATGTTGTTTTTTCTTCCAGAGGATCACGGTCCTGGTGGGAAAACCTTTCAGCGTCAAAGAGCTGGTTGATTCCCTCCGAGCTGAAAAGAAGAGCCAGGTGAAAACGACAAACTGCTTTTTAAGGGGAAAAATAAACCAGCAGCAAATTTAACTAAAGAAAAATGTCTGAACTAGGAATGCACTGAAAATATGGCCTGATATTCACATCCAAAATTAACAGTAATGTAATTATATCTCATAACCAATATAACACTTATTATACACATTTCCTTACACACTGAACACTAAAAATGACCAAACTGGTGGCATTAATTTATTTAATCCTGATGTGTCACTATATACCAATTTAATAATTATTTATTTACTTCTCGTTTAGTTGAACCTATCAGGGGCTTTTTATTTAACCCCAGTAACATTAAGGAATAAATTTATATGCAGATTTAACACATATTATAATTCATTAAACGTTGAATTATGGAGGACAGAAGTTGTCAAAACATAGAAAAACATAAATAGTTTGATGAAGTAATAATTAGGTCAAATATTGCTCCAAAAATAACTTTCCCAACTTATTTGATTATACATAGTAACATAGATTAATATTTGTTTGTCATTTTTAATTGTAGTAATGTAACATAATCCCAATTTATTATTGGGATTATTATTATTATTATTATTATTATTATTAATCTTATTGTTTTGTTAGTTTTCATTTTTATTTCACTATTTATATATTTTTTATATTCTAGCTGTTGAATATTTTTTAAAAATATATTTTTCTTTTACTTTTTATTTTAATTATACATTGATTTGTATGCTATAGTCTTGCTCTCTCTCACTCTCTCGCAGCCTGACTGAGCTGCAGACACCGTCTGTTTTCTGTGACGTAAATTTAACTTTATAACCACAGGCGTAAATTCCAGGGGGGTTTGGGGGGCCCGGATCCCCCAAGTCTTAAATCACTAAAGGAACTTTTTTATTTAAACAATACAAAAATGAAAAGGCAAAAGAAACAAAGAATAAAATAAACTCGCCATTCATCTAAGAAAAAAAATAAGGATGAATTTTTAGTCAGATTGAACACATTAAAAACCTTTCAGATAAGAGATATGGAACTAATAAAGGACATTGATATCAGTTATTAATATCAGTTAAATTTAACATAAACATATTTTATGTTAAATTTCACTGTAACTTTGTCAACACGCTTAAGAAATCTCCCTGTTTATTAGGATTTCCTCCCTTGGTTTTAACCAAACTCTTGTTTTAGATGGAAATGAGGAAGACATTGACCGACTTCATCCAGACGGAGTTCAGGAACCTGAAAGCTCAGGCTGAAGGTCTCCACAGACAGATAGAAACCAGATCCTGAGGCTCGATTTCCCTCCAAACAGCGAGCAGGACGGACGGACGGACGGATGTAGCGTTAGCCTGGTCAGATGCTAACACAGTTTGGACTCTGGTTCGGGTCACTAACCTTCTGCTCTGACAACATGCTGGATTTTTCAGTTAATTATGAAGAAAACGACAATCATCAGTGATTGTTTTCTGTACTTTTGAAGAAACAGAATCTCCAGCTGTTAAATAAAAAGCATGTTTTAAATTGAATTAGCGAACAGCAGCTGTGACGCAGGTTGATGACTGATTGTTTTGAATGTATGTTGACCCAGAAATTGTTTCTGCTGTGGATTTTGAATCATTTCTGCTCCTAGTTTTCAGATCAAATCCAACCTGTGCCTCTGTTCACCTCACTTGTTTTTACATTTCTGTTATCCCTCATTTTTAATTCTCATATTTAATTTAAAATAATTTCTGCTTTGATTTAGCGGCGTCAGACGCTTACGAAGGCGGTAATTTAAAATACATTTACGATCTTTCTTCACTGTTTGCTTCGTGTTTCGATGTTGGTTCTGATGATGCGGTTGGAGAATTCGACGTTAAGCTGCTCTTTAAGTGACCAGGAAGTGTTGTCCAGTTAAAGCACCTGTGGACTGACAAGCGTCTATAAACTGATGTCAGTCCTGATTCGTTAGCGTGCCAAAGCGCCAGCAGCTAAACTCCCAGTTCTGTTTATATCTTCCCATTTCCATCAAGTTTTCTCTAAAAGTTGGACTTTTTCTAACTCTATTAGCATCTAACGCTAACAGTTTTTACACATCTCGACTCACATTAGATGATCTTTTTTAAGATTTTACCACAGCAGCTTCCGTTTAGATTTTGACCCCATTTAAATGTTTTTTCCTCCAACTACTTTGATGTTGATTTAATCTTCACATCCACAATTTATACATGAAAATACTGAGATTTTTCATTTCTTTCATCCTGTTTTATGCCAAATAATACATCACTCTGCAAACCCATAACCCTACTTTTACTCCTCTTATATGTTCAGCCATTAATTTTTCCATCAAAGCTAAAAACTGACGTCTTTAGCCTGTTGTATCTTTTATAAGGTAACTTTACACGCTCGTTTACCTCCACGTTGTGCCACATGTCGATTGGGGAATCGTCTGCTTGATTTCTGGTCTCAGTCTGAGGTCAGAGGTGCTTTAACCTCTTTTCTGTCTTCTGGTTTCTGATTCCTGCTCAATTTTTTGTTTATCTGTTTGCTGCAGCACCGATCACTATCACAGTTCTGGCTGGATCGCTTTTATAGCCTGGCAGTTCAACACCAAACACTTGATTTGTGATATTCTTGATGGGGTTTTTATGGCCATTATGTGAAGATTTTGGGAAAGTATGTTTGAAAAATGCTGTATTTTCTGTAGATCTACTAACTTTTTGAAATTATCCCCAGCTTTGATGCATATTTTGTATAAATAGAGAGTATTTTATCCCCGGATTACTGACTTTTCTAAGGGAAACAAAACATTGATTTGCCATTATTTTAAGTGAATCACCTTTCTGTCATTGTTACTCTTTCCTCCTGTATGCTTTCAATAAAGCATCTGACTTTTAAAGCTGTGATTTGTCTTTGTTTTGTACCCTTGTTTCTATTCTAGCCCCAGGACAATCATATATTTCTAAATGGTATTTTAGAAAACAAAACTTAAGCTTAATTTTACAACTGAGTTGAGGTATTTTGATGTCAAAGCTTATAAAACTGAATAAAAACACAGAAAAATATTTTAAATATCTGTACACACTCTTCGGGGTTAAGTAAGCCATAATATAATATAGCTGCGCATAATAACTTGTCTTTGTTACTTACGTGTCGCTCTTTTTGTAAAATTAGTCGTAGGATTGCTTAACCAGAGAATTTCACCAATATCTTGTATTGTGATTATGTGTTAAGTTGTTTTGCCATAGATACACCGGAGTTTAGCGCGCTCCTGCAGAGATGCTCCTCAGTCGTCACGTGGTCTCCTCTACGTCACGTTCGGCACCTGCTGTCATATCGGAGGAAAGATGGCGTCGTCAGGGACAGCGAGCCTCTTCCTCCAGCGGATTCCCGGGTCCATGACCGTGTTTCTGGCCGTGTTCAGTGTTCTCATCACGGTGCAGTGCGATGAGCAGGTCCCGGTCATCATATGGACGAGTGAAAGGTGAGTGGGGTCCAGGGATTCTACCGGGGCTTGGACCGTCCGCTAACCGTTAGCAGTGTATTAATGTCGGAGGAGGAGAAATGTTAGCTGTGATGTCGAAATTAGGTCTGAATTTAACTAAAATTATCGCGCATTAGAAGTCATGTTGTGTTTATTTATGCGTTTAGTGTCACCTCAGGAGGATGAGGGCTACTAAGAATAAAAAAATAAATTAAAATATTTTTTTTCCAATGGCTTTAATCACCTTCAGTATCAATTTTCAATTAAATAAATACGCTTTCTAGATCGAGGAATGTGTATACATAAAAATAGACTATTGAATTATATAAAATTATATTACATGTTGTTACAATATTAACCTTTAATTGTAAATATAACTAGTTACTGTCTGCCTCAGATATTCTAAACATTCAAATACACTTTATAGCAGGGGTGTCAAACTCAATTTCCCCGAGGGCCACTTCAGCATATTGGCCCCCCTCAACGGGCCACATTG